>NC_006058.1:900000-984602 GCF_000141845.1 Paramecium tetraurelia strain d4-2
ATATACAATAATGGAAGAAAAGGATTACATACTTCCCTTGCGAAACTTGGAATCAGTTTGGTACAAAAATGTATTATATTTGAACATCAAACAAATATATGCTGCACTGTATTTGATGAAAAATTCAACTACACATCTCTGAAAGGACTCCTTATTAAATACTAAAAATAATCCATAATGTATCTAAAGGAAGTTGATATCCTTTACCATTGACTATAAATCAATGAAAATAATAAACTTTATTGAAAAATTATCCACTATTTTTAGATCTGTAGGGCAATATTGGTTCATAGGTTAAGGAAATTGATGCATCAGCTAAAATAATGTAATATATTAATTTGTTTCTTAATCATCCCTTAGAGAATTTATCAATTATTAAGTATGGATTCAAAATAAGACTATTAATTAACTTGATAAAAATGAAATACTGCTTAACTATCATCGAAAATACTTTTCTGAATAATCCATCATACAACAAGACTCTACTTAATGAAATCACCTCCAAATTATAAGAACTCTTCTCTTCAAACAATACATTTTCAAACAAATTTCAATTCTCTTTGCTTTAAAAATTAAATCAGAAAGAAACTGATATATCAAAATTCGATACAAAAGTGGAATTCTTAAAAATTAATGATATATATTCTTTGTTAAAGCAAGAATGTAATGGATAACAATTAAGAATCTTCAGATGACATAAAGCATTAAGTTTTTATGTTTATTTTGAAAACTATACAGAATAGGAGGATTTATTGTGTTGATTTAATCATTTCTATCCAATATTTAAAATGATAGAATAGCAATGAGATTATCGAATATTACTGAAGCCATTTCGAGAATATTTTGGACTCTATAGTGTTTGATTTATTTTGTGTAATTTTAAAAATATCTAATCAATTTATTTGAAATTTAGCAAGAGACTTAATATATTAAATAAAATAATAATTATACTCAACAAAAATTACAATTTTTCAACTTAAATCACTCTTCATTAGTGGACATTCTGTTATAATTTTTATTCCCTTAACCTTTGTGATTGTTGTATTACAGATAATTGTTCTGTTGCCATATATCTTTCAAACGGATGATATTATTATGGATTAGTTGGTGTTTAGGTACCCTTTAATGGATTCATCAAAGTTGAATTTTTGAAGATTGGCTGTTTTTCTATCTTTCTCTCAACCTAATGTTGTAATTCATAATCTTATAAAGATTATTTCATGACTTAATATAGTCATTATATATACTTTAAACTGTGTCCTCTATTCCACCCAATACATTAACTGTTTTTTTGATATTGGTTATAAAATCACTATCTAAACCATTAGGTGTTTGATTCATTTGCATTTATAAATCCATTTATTATTGATTATTCAAAATATTTGCTTGGATAGCTGATGGATTTTGAATTTGTTGCTACTAATTTTGATTTTGGATTTAATTTTGGTGTTGAATGGTAGAGAATAAATTTGAGAGTTAGCTGAGTTAGTGATTTTAGGGTTGTTATAGGATGTTAGACTCATTCTTTGAATTAGCATTTTAATCAAGATAATTGTATGGTAATCGTAAGAAGATTTATGCAGCTTATTCTTCTGGTTTTGGAGGAGGTGGAGGTGGTACAACAAAAGCAGGTACATGTGCTTATCTTAAAATTTATTGGTATTCTCCAAAAATTGATCCATCTGCTATAAATTATGTTTTTAATTGCTTTTCCATTTCGGATCCATTTGATGGTAGTTAGATCTTTGAAGTATCCTTCTTATAATTTTATGATAATTATGAAGGAGTTGGATGAAAATTGGTTTGAGCAAAACTAATTTCAGCTATAATAGTTACTTTTCATCATACTTTTTTATTCTTTCCATCATCACTTCTTTAGCTTTTGGATCATTTAAGTCTATATTTGATAGATCTTCGCAAAATTGCTAAACTGAAGACATTGTTTAAAAATTATTAAATTTATTAATAATTACATTATTTTTATTTATTTTTTTATTTATAGTTTTCTAAATCTTCAACACCACCTATAAATAGGATAAGGTGTAAGCAATAATTCCATTATTTATATAATAGAAGTGAGTTTTTATCTATTATAATTTATTTTACTATAAAACTAATATTTAATTAATCCTTCACATTAATTATTACTGAGCATGAAAGTTCTTTCTTCTCTTTAGAACAAACACAATTTCAATTCAATTGAAACAAAAAATTTTATCACTTATTTTATATTCTGCATAATAAAAGGTAATTCATTAAACTGTACTTAAGATAATTTACGATGACGAATCAACTCTTACTAATGAAGGATAAGTTATTAAATTCCTAAGGAACATAAAGCCTTTCGATTAAATTGATTTTTATGATTAAAATTTTTATAAATGGGCTCAATGTGTGCTAAATGCAAAATGATTGAAAATATTGATTCTGATATCTACAGTCTGGATACAAAGATGAGAACTTTGAATGAGATGAGCAAAAGTACAAAGTTTTCATCATTAAAAATGAGCATTACTTATACAAATCACTTAAATTACAAGTTATCTGAATCAGAAGTACGAGATGCAGATGATCCAATTCATTATATCAACAACAGCAGGGGAAGAATGAAATGTTTTAGTTTTTAAGAGGATTGTCAAAATTCGTTAAAGAAATCTCAAATCACTGATAGCCCTATGACAGTGAAGAGTGAAACTAGAGGAATCAAAAAAAAAATCAAGTTATAGAGAGATCTCATCCACATTTAAAATTTAGATTTATCGTTTTATCTTCAAAGAAATTACTAATAATAAATTTATGAGGAACATTCACAGAAGAGTATTCTCAAGTCTCCTCTTAATAGAAGTTTCAACTCCTTTTCTGATTAAAAGAAAGTACATTTCGCTACAGGAACAAATTTCAAAACTAATCGATTTTAAAAATCTATGAGAACAAATCTAACCAAAATTAGAAAAAGTTTAATATGAATTGATAGTAGGTTGTATTAGAAAATTATAATTATATATTTAATTCGCACAGTTTTACTTTCATTTCTATTTTAGACCTTTATTATTCTATAATCAGTGAAATTATCTCTCCTTAATCTATTCAATCTTCTATGTATTTGAATAAATTTGCTATTGATTAGAAATATCTATTGACATTCTATCTTAGTAGAGAACTATTTGAAGAAAATTTCAATTTTTATAAAGTAGTTGAAGTTGTTTATTCCATAATTAAAGAAATTTCATAATTTTTTGTCAGTCATCATCCCTCCAAAGAAAATTCTTATATTTACTGGTGAATCAGACAGTCAATAGTATAGATCGTTTTGAATATTAATATTTTAGATTTATGGATTAATAAAAAACACATAAAAAATTTCATATGAGGCTAAGGTAACTGCAATTCTGTGTTAAGCCCTCACTTTATTAGTTGATGAGAAAGCTAAATCATGTTACTATTTCACTAAAATATCTTGGGCAAAGGAAAGATAAATTAATATGAAGTGGCAGATTATTTCATTTCTTTCAATGGACAATTGGGAACCAGAATGAACAATGACAGTATTTAGGCAATAAAAATAATGGATAAAATATTGTATAACGATTTAACAAGTCATTTCCAATAATTAATTACTTATTCTTCTACATTTTTGAGATATTGCAAAATTATTTTAGTTTTGAGAGTAAAAAAACTTATTTTCAAATCACCTATTGACAATTCTTGTGGTTAACAGAGAAATGTTAATAATAATAGATTGAATAAAAAATTTTATTTAATAATGGAGGAAACAACATTGTTGATTTATTAGAGAAGTAGGTGAATTTTTAGATCAACATATTGACTAATTCATTAATTATTACAAAGAATGCAAGTTTTATTAATTCCTTAATGATTGGATTGAACATAAATATGAAAAGCTATTTAAGGAAAATAATAATGGAAATTTTGGCTTATGTCTTAGGTCCCTAAGATAAATTTTGCAAAAGATCCATCCTTTTTCAAATTTATCAACTACGAATGTAAATAAACATTACTTTACTAATTTATTAGATTGCATTAAAACCTGGACAGTTGAAAATTAGGTTATTTATAGAAAATAGTACAAAGTTTCTTCACTCATTGAAAGGCTTACGAATAACCTGAATTTGAAGTATAATCAGATCTTCAATTATAAAATAGAAAATTAGATTAGTAGTAGTTTTTCCAGAATCAAATGAATGTTTTATTCAATCACATAGTATTTATAATAATTTAATATCTAATATTCCATTACAACTGAATTTTCAAGATGTTAAGTAGAGGGCTTCGATAGATAATAAATTTCAGAATTGAAGTTCCATATTATATATTAAATGAATTAATAAAATAAGAGAAAGTTCAATGTTCTTGAATACCTAAAAAATCCATATCATTTGCCCCAAAAATAAGACAAATTTGACATCCCACAAACTTGCAAGTCTGGCTCAAGGACTAATCAAAGAAGATTCTATAGACCCTATAAACATTAGACTCTTTTTCCAGAATTGAATAGTACCAATGCACTTTATTTGAGCAAAACCAGCCAATAATTTAGGTAATCTAGATAGGATTGGTAAGGAGAATTGTAGATTTGTCTTTAAAGTTAATCGGTAATGATATGAACTTATCCTTTAGATTAGAGGAGTGCCCAATACAAGTAAAGTTACATAACTCTTTATGAAATCCTTACATAATTCTTCCTCTAGTCAATTGCTGAAAAAATAACTACCAGAGTTAAAGCCCTTATTGGAAGTCTAAGCCCATAAATTGTTTTGATTTAACTATTTTACTAAAGAAAGAACTATATATATATATTAGTCATTCTAAATACAATATTTATGATTATATGAAGCAAATATAATAAAAACTCATTCAATTTTGATAGAATTTAACTACTTTATTAATATCATGGTCTCATCATAGAGAGAATCAAGATTCTTATCGTCTTTTGTAAAGTTGATAATGAATTCTTTAATTGGGCTTAGTATCTGATCAATAATATTGGGAACTAATAAAGGATCAATATCAGGTTATAATTTAGCAAAGAAAATCTCCTTCCTGCCTTCTAACGGCTTATCAACTTCACAAATTGAAATACCTTGCTTTAAAAATTAATTGAAAATGTTAAAGACATAGTATTGTAAATCTAAATCCAAGCAAGGTCCTAAAGCAAATAGTATATATCGAGTTTCAACATCAAATATATCACTTTCATACGTTATAGTTTTTGTGGTTAATTATGGGCCTTGCATCATAAGTGTGTGATTAATATTTAAAAAATAATAAAATTTTTCATTGCAAGCATATATATATTTAATATCATAACTCATGCTTATTAACTATGTCACACTACTCGAATTTACAGTCTACACATCTTTCTCTCTTGCTGCTGCACTTTTTGTTACCCAACCCTTAAGTAACTAGGTCACTCAATGCTGCGATGAATTATGGGTGGTCATTTAATGAATCACCCCTAATCACATTTTTCTTACTAGATTCAATATCCTTCTTTAAGTCTTCCATGAGTTAGATATCTAATTCATAGAGTGTTTCAAGATGATCACTAGTGAATCCCATAGGAGAAATCAGAATGTTTTTGAATTTGCTGTTCCGGATGTATTGACTGAGAGCATGATGAGTGGCAGGTCTGAGCCATTTGTTCAAGCCTACTTTGGATTAGTAGGATAAATCAAAAGTAATAGAGACTCCCATATTCTTAAGATTGTCAATGACCAATTAGCAAGACTCGTAGATGTAATATGGATATTTCTCACCATCCCATACAAAATCAGCTGGTAGAGAATGAGCTGTGAATAGAATGAGTGTATCTTTGGGATCCAAATTCTGAGCCTTAATTTTATTGTTCAACAGAGTAGCCATGGCAGAAATGTAGAATTTGTTTTTATGCCAAGAATCAATTACTGACACTTCCAATTTCGGTTGAATTGTCTTATATTTTTGTAGTAATTCAATGGCATTTCTTATTGCATTCCCTCCAGTTGAACAAGAATATTGAGGATATTGAGAAAAGAGTAAGAATTTTTATATTCTTCCTTCAGTTTTCTCAAAGGCATACTCAATAGCATCTTCCTGAAGGGGTAAGCCATATCGAAATGCTGGTAGAAATCCACTTCCCTATGGCTTGCTCATCAAAATTCCTTGGACCATTGTCCATTTGAAGAGAGGAGAGAAGCCTCCTATTTTCTCGTATTGCTTATTGATTTTGGCAGGACCTCTCAATCTAGCTATGTATGGACCCAAACCGAAAGGTATTCTAATGACAGTGGTGTCTTCAAAGAATCTGACCAAGAATGGACTGATTTCTTAATATGAATTGGGCCTAGCCTATATTGTTAGAGATCACCCTCCTAGATTCAGCATAAGAATGGCGGTTTGATTTTTGGGATCGAATTTGGTTTGTTCAAGGTACGGCAGAGACTGATTATATGTGGAGGATCTGAATTTGGTGAATTGGTAAATGGATTTCATAAAAATATATTTATATGTCTAATTCTTGTACTTTAGTAATATATTTAAATAGTTAATGGATAAATCAAAATTGGTTTAGCACACATCGTCTTTGAATACTAATCTACAATATTATCTAAATAAGTTCGAGAAGAACCAAGAATGGGCTGATATAGCTCCATTATTGATGAAAATCGAAGGGTTGTTGAAATAACACCCATCTCCATACATAATCGAGAAAATATAATTAAGCAAGAGATTAGCGTAATGTCTAAATCCTCACGTATGAGTTTAGTCGATTAATTAGCTTTCTGCACCAATTCACATGTCTGTATTGAAGATCTATGATCAATTATTCAAAAATATGGCAAGCTTCAGCGTTGAAGGAGATCCATCAGGAGTGGTGAAATTGTATTTGGAAGATCTCGCCCTATATTCAATTGGACTGCTACCCTTTTTTTCGAATGCATCTTCTAAAGTAAGACCATAATTCTTGGATCTAATTAAATAACATTACGTTCCTTTGGGAAGAGAGTTAATACCTATGTTACCAGGATTAGTTGCCAGTATATTGCCTGGTTTGGATGATTAATAAGAAGCTAATCAAAAGAATTGCATGAGTGTATTAGATGAATTGAGTCAATCGGCAGGCAGAAAATTTCTCATAGGATCAGTGTGGATGTCCATGCTTCGAAGTTCTAAATGCAGGAGGTACATTGTGCAGATATCACCATAGTTCATCTATAAAGTATTTATCTCAGAAGATCCCAAAAATGCAATAGGAATAAGAGGATGAGCAATCAGATTACATGAGTGATGAATACGAAGAAGAAGAGTAATAGAAATCATAATAGATTATTGCATAAGAACAGTAACAAAATCAATTGAAAGCTCCTCAAAATAATCAAGATTTAGAAGACATCAAAGATGATTCCATAATATAAGCTATGGATAACAAGGCATAGAATGAAATTAGAAAGAGAACTATTGTTGTAGAATAGAGTATGGAATTGAAGCGAAAGTAAGCTCTGATGATCATTGAAGATGGTATCGATGAGGAAACACCTGAAAACAATTTTCCACCACTTTATGTGTCTGCACTCATTTCCTCTTTGGAAGATGAAAAGTATGATCACCAATTCTATATAGTTAATTGATCAAGAGATAAGCACTCGATATGATGTATACTCATTTGAAATCGAATGTCATCTAAGAAAGTAAAGAGATATTGGTTGAAGCCTCATTGAAATTACTAATTAGAAAAGATTTATCAGTTACCAGAAGAGTCAATTAATGGTTATTTGGTAAACCAGACATGGATAACAAGTACTAGATAACTGAACAAAATAAAGATATTCTTTAACATGTTGCGAATTCATTTAACAAATTCTTACAATAAGAAGCCAATGAATAAAATGCAGTCTTTCCAATTAAATTATTGTATAATTTCTTTATGGAACATGATCATATGGTTGAATTACTGATTGGTCAGGTCTCCTTTAATCTAATTAAATATGTTGAGACTAATCACAAAAAATATCCAGAAATTGTAAAATCTTGCAAAAGGTTATTGGAATCAATCACATCATTTCTGTTGATTGTTGTTAATGAGGTCAGCAAAGTATACAACACTTATATTAACTTCTTATTTTCTATTCTCATCACCAAAGAGGATAATTTTGAGAAGTCCATAGAATTTACATTATTAAGAAGTGCTGCAGCTAATTTGATGACTTGCTTGTCAAAATTTTCACCTGAAGAATTGAGAAAACAATCTCCTGGTTCCACTTTGAACACACTATTAGTTAGAATGGAACAATTGCCATAATAATTGGATAAACAATTAGTAGGGCCAGCAGAGATGTCAAATTATGATGATGCCATTGAAGAATTCGGGTAGTTGTATTAGAATTTGTCTGATGTAATACTCGATGGAGATGAATAAATAAGAGTGGAGTTTGAATCAATTAGTAAATCATTAATTAAGGGATTAAGATTCAAATAAAACAAGGAAGTTCAACTACTACCAAAATGGTTTACATCAATTACTAAAATCATCAAAGAGGAAAACCCATCAATCTCTTTATTAGCCATTCAAAGTATGATTGAGATATTGATATCTGAGAAAGTGGATATCATATATGAGAATCTGAAGAAATTGATTATAGAAGAAAGTAGGACAAAAATGTTGAAGAATCAAATTGTTGAGGGATAAGATTATACCAAACTTACTCTAGAGAAATTGTGGAATCTTCTTGACTATCCTTTTTTCCATGAAAGAATCATAGAAATGATTGTCAATCTATCAAAAGTGTTCCCAACATTTTTCACTGAAGTTGTAATTCATCAATTCAAAAATATGCAAGAAGCAGCCATCAGAAGATTTGCTCTCTTTTGGAAATTAAGTGCCACTCATTATAAGGAACTATAAGATCTAAACAAGGTGGGACTCTTTCTGATGCTTGATTTCTTGGATCACGAGAATCCAATCATAAGACACAATGCTAAAAATTGGTTATTAGAATCAACAGAAATGTTAGAGAGAATCTTGGATCCTCTATTCGAAGTTCTAATTTAAAGTAGTTCATCTTGGTATTTGACTGACAACTAATAGATATTCTTTGCCAAAGTTTATGAAACCAAAAGAATCAATGAAACCATCAAAAAACTAAAATCAATTCTTATCTCATTCAGTGCTAGATTCATGGAATATGTCTAAGAGACAGAGATCTCATCTTACATCAAGGATATCCGTATGCATTTCACTAATGAAAGTAGTGTCATTATGTAAAAGGACACCATGATGTACTTAGATTTATTGGTCATCATTTGTCTGAAATATGTGTAAGGATAAGCCATAGAAAGTATGTCTTTGAAATTCTACAAGGAAAATGCTGCTGTTAATGCATCTGCATGTGAATACATTGAATTATTGATTGTCAATGTTGAAAATCCAATTGTCTCCTTGAAATTTGCTGAGTATATCATGCAACCCTTGTAGATTGTATTATATCATGCAATTGAAAATGAAGATCTAGTTATGCAGGTGTAAATTCTGAATTTGTTCAAAGTTATTTTCTTCAATTCCTCATTTAGAACTAAATTCCAACCAGAGCAAAGAGAATTGATTGAAGATACCATGAGTAGATCAGTTAGTAATAGCATTTTCATTCCTACTCTTCTGAGGGGTATGCATACTCATGTGCTGTATGTCAGAGCCTAATACATTCACTTCATTAGCACATGCATCCCTTTGTTAGCTGAACATTTGAGATAATAAACATTGACTGATTGCGTTCAATAAATTTTGACTGCCTATTTTAAAATGATTAAAGATATTGCAAATAGATAATATGAATAATAGAAATCAGATCAGAAGATGAATTAATTCGATTTCCTCTAAGGGTCATCTCAACATGAAATATAATCCATCCTAATTGGAGTGAAGACCATTTTAAAACATATTCTTGGATTGCAAGAAAGGGATGACATGTTTTACGAGAAGATGAAAGGGGACAATACTGTTTTCAACACAGTTAAATCTATGATAACATTTGGATTGCTAAATGTTTAAGATCAAAGTAAAACAACCAAGTTAATTTTCTAAAAGTTTCAGAATACTTGCGAAGTAATTATATCAACCCTGCCTTCGATTCTTGAATTATATATAAATTGTTGGTCGTTGGGATAAGACTTCATTAAATACTCTGATACTATGACTGCTATGGGTATTGGATCGTATTCATTTGACAAATTCAATTCATTCAATAAAATTCTATAAGAGTAACAAACCAAGGAGACCAACATTGTCAAGCCTTAGATCTTATAAATGATGAAACCATTATTTATGAGTTACTCTAAATAATTCATGACTGCCTTACTCTCAGTATGGAGTAATTAAATCAATCTACTACAAAAATTGTTCTTTGAAAACGAATAAATTCTGATTGATCCTTTCTCTCTCCATCAAAACACTTTTCTATTGAAAACTATTGAAATTATGATTATGATGCAATGTCCAATTGAACTGTTCTTGGACAGTCTATTGGAATGTTAATAATTATAGGAGTTGCAGAAATATTATGATATTTATAGAAGGAAGAAATTGTCAACCACAATGTTGAATTTCTAGATTTCTCAACAAGAAACTAATATCCTATACTTTTTATATTGTTATTTCACTTTTGCTTAAATAGATCCAAATTAGTTAAAGAAAGAAAATCTTCTCCCTTTTTGGGTGTAAATAATGAAAATTCTGTAGATACTGGCTTTATCGAAATCCCCAAGCACAAATATGTGGTTATTGGAATTGTAATTACTCTTAACTCGTAAATATTCTCCCAAAGAAATAGTTGGAGATCAGCGATTCAGAAATCAACATCATGAATTCATAAATGATAAGTTAAAATATGTGGCTTAATTCGGAGGAAAACTTAATATCTTTTGGAATGACCCAGGCATCAAATCTGAAGGAGATGATTTGTTTCAGTAATATTCAATCAAATTTAAAGTGGTGACTCCTTTAACTCCAACTCTATATGACATATACTTGAATGTCATAAGATCTCTCAATAAAGAGGTACAATATGAAGTGACTGACATTGAGAAACTAATATTTAGTTAATTGAGCAGTGTGACTGAGGATTTCATTTAGACTATCTACAGGTTGATGTGCATAAAGACACTTAAAAACGTAGCCTTGGAATTGCTTTAAAACTCTTATGCTGTGGAAAAGACAGAACGAGTGGTTTTGAGATGTAAAGAAATGATGGACATTCTGTATCCTCTCTTAGAGAACAGAAGTCAATACAATTAGATTTATGTTTAAATGATCTCAGAGATGTTGTATTTCCAGTTAGATAAAGCAAGACAAGTGTTATTGAAGGTTTATAAAGACTCAATACTCAACATTTTCAACAAAGAGGACTTCTTCATATAATCAAAGCATACTTTAAAGTATTGGACTAAGATTATTAATTGGGTTGTGTAGTATGGCAGAAGTGATCTATTCACTTAGTATTTAGAGTAGGTCGCTTAATAATCTTCGTTCTTCTTCAGCAGAGAAGGGGAGGAGAACAAAAGGAGAATTAGGACTTTTGAACGAATCTGTTTTCTGATATTCAGTGGAGAGAGAGATAGATATACGAAGAAATTAGATTTGCTCATTGAAAAGATCTCTGAAGTTATAAAATCGGATTCGGCCAATCCTGGACTTGTTATGCTTATTCTATTTTGTGTGAGGATTCTGATCTTGAGATTGTCACCAATTTAATTAAACGAACTATTTAGAAATATGTGGCCAACACTTCTAACCTTATTGATTAGTATTTTCAAAAATAAGCAATCAAACTAAAATTTGGTACTAGCTGCTCTCAAATTAGTGGAAATGATTTCTTTCATGTAATAAGATGAATTTTTCCTCCATCAATGGATTTTCATTTATGATTACTTTGGAATTAAGATTCAAGAGAACTAGGGCATAGGAGTACCCATAACTCCATTTTTGTATTAGCCCTACTGTTCAAACTTCTTATTCTAGCAATATTCAGTTGATTACAGCAAGGTGGAATAGACCAATGTGACTGATCCTTAGAAGAGAGAAATAATAATTAAGTAAATCAAAGTGGATGGACAACAATAGTTGGAGGAAATCTCTCTGTAATTGTGTAACTATTTGGTGCAGTTGAATAGCATTAGGATTTACACGGCGAATGAAGATATCGAAGACTTGATAGAGAACGATTTCATCTAATTGGATTAGTTTATATATGAATAATAATGATTAATATATGTTTACTTTATCAAGAGAAAAATTTGAAATTACATACACCAGCAAATTGATATCGATTCCTACATGCACTTGCATAATAGTATACTTTGGTATCATTGTGATCCCATTTGTACTAGTTTTTGCTTCTGAAAGTATTCAACTGACTAATAAGACTTCTGGATCATGGTATCCACATTCGAGGAATAATTAGACATTGAATATGAGGGATTTCATTTTGTAAACGTCATCACATCAGATGATTTAGTGTACCATTTCACAAATCAAAAATATCAGAAGATCGACGGATCAGAATAATTGTTATCATATTAATATTTGACTTTGCAAGGATCAAAAATATCAGTAAATTATGAATAATAATTGAATAGGCTTTGATGGATGACACAAATGCGGACAATGTTCCTGAATAGCTTAATTTTGATTTCTAATTATTCACAGATGCAGATAAAATCAAATAGGTTACAATATTATTGCCTCTAAGATGTTACTTTGCAAGTTTGCATTTCAAATTTGATTGTTATTTGTACTTTTAGGAGTCTGAAATAATCAGTGGTTAAGGACTATCGTAATTGCAAATAGCGGGAGAAGTTCAATTCTATCAATAAGAACCATTGCCATCAAGGTATTCAATTGAAATTACTATAATAGCAATTTTGATATTGATTATTATTCAGAAATCATAGTTGATGATAACCTGAGTAATCAATGGATGGGTGAAATGCTGTCGCAGATTTATACTAGAACATATTCAGTTCGACCTCGGTATATCAGTAGAAAGATTGGAGGGAATTCTGAGAAGCAATTGAGAGTTAGTATAAAATTGGACAACATTAAATTGCAATTGATTCAAAGATGGGTAAGTTTACTTGCGATAATGAAATTGGCATGGCTGCAATATTTTTCAGTGTTCATAATCATTTGGATCATCGGGAGAGAGTTTTTGATCTTCCTATTTAGGTTTAGGATAGTTGACACTTGCAAAGTGGAATAATTATGATTAATATTTATTTTATCAAATGTTATTGTGGTTGAATGGAATGACCAATCCATCTATTAAACATCCCATGGAAACCATGATGGACGAATATCATGCTAATCCATCTAATATCATACCACTTTTGGCTGAGGATGAATTTTTTATATAAGCCAAAAACCTGAATCTAAAAGTGATAGACTTCATCAGATAGCATCAAAAAAGCATTGCAGAATAACTCCTATATTTAATAGTGCAATAAATTGACGAAGTTACAGAAAAAAACCATGACAATGTTGTCATATTCCCAATTCTATCCATTGAATTTTTTGAACTTGATCTTATACCCTTAACTTAGATGATTCTCTAGGAAGTATAATATTAATTCCTATACTTCTTAGACTGCCATTAAAACTCTCTTTGAAGGATTACATAAAACTCCCGATCAAATCCATGAACCTTAATGGTCAAACATCTAAAGATTATTCGCTCTTCTACTATCCAAAGAACCTAAATAAGTTTGTTAAACCATATTCAAATTTGATTTGCTCAAACTCTTCTTGAATCATCTTGAATCAGCCACAGTTAACAGTATACTCATTCAGTTGTTCAACCCTGAAAATGGTAATTATGAGGATGCAAAATTGGAAGTCCTTGAATTAGGATTTCGTGGTTTCAACGTGATGGAAGAGATGAGTGTCCTTAACTTCACTTACCTGATTCATGAGATAATGACTAGATACTTTTCAAGTGATTTATGTCACAAACTTGTATAATTCATAGTCAGTAAATAAATCATCCTGTAAATGTTTAAATGTCTAAGAGAAAATCATGACAAGTTATTCCTTTCCAAAAGTTCAGCTCATATCTTATCACTCATCTCCAACTACTATTCCTTACAAATGCAAAACATCAATATCTATGAAGAAAACATTCCCAAAAAAATAATCGAAGAAAATTCAGAAATTGCTTACCATCAAAAATTAACTCTTGATTTCGAAAAAACTGACTTTATGAACACCTTTACACAAGAAATGAACCTATTTGTAGAATCATTTAATCAAGTCTTAGAAAATGATAATAAACGACTCAGAACTCTACGTCTTAAATTACTGGAAATTTTCGATAATTTAACAAGAATTTCAAATATTACATTATGGAAACAAATGAATTAATTAAAGTTATTCAATCAAATTGTCTAAATCTACTTTAAATATAAAAATTCCGATATTTTTCACTCAATCTTTGAGAAATTATTGTTATACATCCTCAATAGAGCCATTAGTGATTTTCACCCTTATTGGTGTACCATACTCATTGAAGATATCAACATTTATACCCTCATTTCAGAAAAAATAACCATGAAAACTCCTATACCAGGGTATATATACCTGTTAGCCAATCATTTGACATGGTTTTAAAAAGAATTGAATGATAAATTAATTATCGATGGACCTTTAGCCAAATATTATCAGCAATTAAAACACATCGAAGAAGTCATATTACTCAATGACTAATGGAGAAGAGTCAGTCCCATATTCAATATCACATTCCAAAAGAACACTGTTAAATTGGGATCTTCATAACCAGGCAGTGCATCAAATATCCCTGTGTCATCAGAACCTATAATACACTATGGCAATGAACAACATTTAAACAATTCCAATGCTTAATGTCTCTTCAATAAGGTGAAAAATAACCAAACAAATATTGCCAGCATCTCCGGAGATGAACCGCCTGAATTTGAAAGCCCAGACAAATATGAAGAGAGGGTTTAGAACCCTTAAGTTGATGAATATTAATATGAACCTAGAAAATCACCTGAAAAATTAAATGTCTAAGAATCTCCAAAAAAAGATGAATTTGTTAAAGTACCCAGCGATCCCTCATAAACCTAAATCCCCTAAACTTAAGAATAGAGAAAAGAAACAGACTACAAATTTGTAGAGGGAGTCTATCTGCAGTCTACCTTACCAACTAAACCCTAATAGGCAGATTAATAGGATGTTTAAAATCCATCTGCTCCCGTATTTTCAAATTGGCAAGAAGTTACACCAGAAAGAAACCATAACGACAAGAAAATTGACATGATGTCGATTAGCTTATAAGATTTCGTTAAACCCATGGATAGGTTTAAATTCTCCAGTGGTGGGAAGATGGACTAAGAATAAAATGAAAAATTAATTAGTCCAAATAAAAAAGTATAGGACATCATTAAAAAATATTCAAATATGTCCAAGTCTGTTACGTTTGGGTAGGCTAATATGGGGAACACAAAGTAAACTGATAATTTATCATTGATAAGGAAGAAGTCAATGGAATCCTCATTAAGACTTAAACAATTGGATTAGGTTTAAAACGAGGAGTTCAAGATTCTCAAAACAAATAAACAAGACTCTAAAATATTAACAAGTGATAACAAAAGAATTTTGATGGTTGATGAATTAGACAAAGATCAAGATGTTAGTTCCTTGCGAAATAGCTTAGTTAATCTGAGCAACATAAGCTTTTCAAGCACTTCTAGCAAAAAGAGGACCATCAAATTTAAAAAACCAAAATAAGCTCAATCAAATGGACAAGAAAAGGATTTAAATAGGTCAATTCCTGAGGAGTTGTAAACTAACAAGAACATAGTATTTTCTTTATAAAGTTCTAATTCATTAAGGGATTCCTTTGTAAGTAGTTAAAGTAGCATTACAGAGGAAAAAAAGTTTAGATAAGCAAACAAAAAGGATATAAAATTTTTAAATTATATCAGAAATATTAAATGATTTTATAAATTATCAATATCGTGTGATTTATTAATATTATTTAAGATTATCAACACTAGGTTATTATTGGTAATTAGTCTTCCACACTATTTTTAATAAAAATGTATAGAACCACTAAATTAGAGGTTTAAAATAAGAGGGAATTTGCACTATGAAATAAAAAGTACAGGTTTATTTTAATACTTAAGAAATGCAAGAGTACTTCTTTCCAAAATGAGATCATATAATTTATTAATAATTTTAGTTCAATCGAAATATCAATGCTCTTGTTTATTTTAATTAATCTCCATTTAAATATATTTAAGATTCATTTTTTAATAGTAATTATACAAATGAATATTTATTTGAATAAATTGAAAAATATTATATTATAAATTTTAATGGGAATTTGTAAAAGTAAATTACGTCCACATGAATCAAAACTATCTGTAGTCAGACGGTTTTCTAAACTGAACATCCATCAGTTTTATCGTTTCACTTAAATATTAGGTAGTGGATCATTTGGAACGGTCAAACTTGCTTTCAGTTTGGAATAAGAAAGGAATGGTCTTTAATCCAAATGTTATGCAGTGAAATCAATCGATAAAGTAAATAAAAAAATTATTATAGCGTCGTATTGGCTAAAGATTACATTTAATTCAAAGGGAATTAGAGATACTAGTGCAATTAGATCACCCAAATATAATCAGAGTCTATGAAACTTATGAGGATATGAGATACTATCATTTTGTGATGGAATATTGTAGAGGAGGTGAGTTATTTGAGAGAATAGTCAGAAAGGGAGTTTTTTCAGAAAGGAAATGCTCCATTTTGATGAAGCAGCTATTCTCTGCAGTTCATTATATGCACTAACAAGGAGTTACTCATAGGGATTTAAAACCTGAGAATCTCATGCTGGCTTCCCCTGATGATGACTTAGACATTAGGATCATCGATTTCGGTTTAAGTAAGAAATACCCCCCTCCTTAATCGGCAAATCAAGGTAGATCCTAAGTTAGAACTTAAACTAAAGTAGGAACTCCCATATATGTTGCACCTGAAGTATTGTAAGGGAAGTATTCTTAAACATGTGATGAATGGTCGTTGGGATGCATCATGTACGTTTTGCTCTGTGGTGAACCACCTTTCTTTAGTAACAACCTCAAAGTTCTGGAAGAAAAGATTTAAAATAAGGACATTCAGTTCAATGAAAATTCCTGGCAAAACATCTCTAAAGAAGCCAAAATGCTGGTTATCAGGTTGCTCGATAAAAATCCGAAAAAACGTATAACATGTGCCCAAGCTTTGTCTAGTCCATGGATTTTAAATTAAGCCTCTGCGCCTCCAAGCAGAATGGAATCGATTCCCAATAATGAATAAGAGAATGAAAAAGCGATTCAATTGCTGAAGACTTATGGGAACATATCAAAGCTGAAGAAAGAAACTTTAAATATTTTATTAAATTAGCTTAATGAAACTCAAATATAATCTCTAAGATAATAATTTGAAGAGTTTGACAAAGACAATAGCGGTACTATCTCAGTTAAAGAAATGACTCAAATCATGAAAAAATTAGGCTTAAATGATACTGAAAAAGAGATGTCAGAATTAATTAAAAAATTGAAATTCTCAAATAAAAACGATGGTAACTTATATGGAGATTTAACCATCCATTATTCCGAGTTTATGATGGCCTTATTAAATTAATAGCAATATTTGAATGAAGAAAGATTGTGGGGTTTATTTAAATAATTTGATATTGACAACAAAAATTATATCACAAGCCTCGATGTTAGACGAGCCTTTTAGAGAAGGGGCAAATAACTGTCAACAGTGAAAGTAGATACTATGTTTAACGAAATCAGACTAAACAGTTAAGACAAAATAGACTTTTAAAGATTCCATGATATGATGTTAGCTGATTCTCTAAAAACTCAAGATGAAGATATGCAAATACCAAATATAAGCAAAATGTCTACTAACAATCCCTAAAATTTGCCATATTTAAATTAGCCAATAGGAGACTTCAATTTTGATATTTGAAATATTTAATTAATCTAATCTCATTTATATATTAAACACTTCATATTATTTATCATAATAATAATTAATATAATTATAAAACCTTTGAACCAGTCAATGCAATATTGATAACTTGATAAATAGAAACCTATAAATTTATGCAATATAACTACTTTGAAAACAATATGCAAAATGCCTAAAGGATATAAATCATTGTTGGAATCAAATTGTTTATCTAAAATCCATTATCTAGCCATCTTTTATTATAAATGTTTTCTATATAATTATTAAAAACTTTTACTATTCCTTGTTATTATTACTCTCAATAATCAAACATTATTCATTAATGTGAATTTCCACAATTGTAGTCTTACATTAGAATTAATCAATCTAAAATATATTAATGTTCACTTACTTATTCTAAAACAAATGTTTAATTTTATGCTTATTCTTCATCTCTGAAACCTAATATGGAAGACCTCCTAGAATTTTGTTCAATCAAAATCTAATTCTCATTTTCTTAACACTTTATTAGCAATTATTATAAATGCAAAATCTTTTTTAATATATGATTATTATTAAAATATTATTGGTTTCCATCACTTTGAGTTAACATTTAAAGATTTTGTTAACAATTTTTCTTTAAAAATAAAACTTCATCTTTTGTTATTTTGGAGAATTACATTTCATTAATTAAACTTTCAAACTAATCTTACTCATATTCAATTTAAGTGCTTCCGTCTCTGTAAAGATTTTAATATTTAATCTAATCTTTCTTCTTCAGAATTTCAAATTCTTATAACAATTTTTAATACTAAACTTCTTCGAATCCTATTTAAGCTTTAAGTTAAGAATTCTTACTATAAATAGTAATAAATTCTAACTCAAGTCTTTCCTTGTCTTGAGAATTATCTGATATTTCTTTTTTTATCTATTAAATTAATGATATTTTTTCTTTCTTCTCTAATTCTATTTATTCTAATTCTTCCTTAATCGCTTGTAAATGACTCATTTAATTTTCCCTTTCGTTTTCTTAGTTCCCTACTAATTCTGCCAATTATCGACCCTCTTATGAATATAAAGCCATTCTATTTCTAAGTTACAACAATTTTTCATCCATCTCAACTAAATTCTTACATAAAACCTATATATAATCTTTTTTTTCCTTTAATTTATTTTTTGTCATTGCTTCTTATTCCAAAAGTTATTAATTAGTAGACTCCAATATAAGTATTCTTTCTATAATAGTTATTTATTTTGATTCTAAATCAGTTTGTTTATTAAATACATTTTACAATTCTTATTCCATCTTTTCAACACTTTAAGTTCTTGCATCCAATTCATTAGCCAGTCTATTTTCTTTTTCTGCCCATTCTTACAATTTAAGTGATAGATCATAATGTCTTTCTGCTGTTTTTTTTAATTTGTTTTATAAATCTTGTAATAATTAGCTTTCTCTTGTGAATTTTTCTTATAATTCTACTAAAGTTGGATCATCCTCAAGAAAAAAGGTCTATTGTTAAGAAATTTTGGAAACTCCAGAAGGGAACATACTATACTTTTCAGTATTTTATTATTGTAATGTTCGAATAGTTAACTCCAAGATTTCAATTCGTTTATCTCTATCTTTTAATACTTTCTGAGCTTATTATTCATTAAATTAGCTGATTTATGCAGAGTCATCATTTTGCTTTTATTCTTAAGGAACAGGACTGAGTTCTACTAATTTTTAGAGATCATCCTTTAAATCATTATTTTTTGTATTTAACACATTTAGTTTACCTTATATTTCATCCTCTAAATCATCCTCATTTTAATTTAAGTCAACTCTATTCTATTATTATTGATACTTCCTTCTGAGGGCTATCTCTTTCTTTAAGTCAAAGATTTCTTAAGTGATTTAATCTAATTCTTTTGTAAAGTTCTCTTTTTTCTATTGAATCTACTTTAATTCCTTTTATTTTAATGTTAATACAGCCTCCATCATTTGTCCTTCTTCATCTATTTTTGTAAATTGTTCGTTTAGATTCTCCAACTATGAACTCTTCTCTTTAATCTAAAATTTCATTTCTTCTTATTATGCTGTTAGAGAATGTAACTCACTTTCTAATTGATTACCAGTTGATTTAAATTTGAGCAAATCATCAGAAAGCTCTTAATTTAAATTCATCTAATTATCTATCAACAACTCAATGTTTTATTATTGCTATTTAATATTTTCAAATCTTTATTTCAGTCTTTCAATTTCCTCAATTAATGCATTTTATTCTCTCTAACTTTCCAATTTCTCCTACAATAAAACTACCTAATCTACTATAATAATGGATTCAATCTATGCTTTTAATTGTTTTAATTGTTATTCTTTTTCTTATTTTAAACCTTCTTGACTTTTAATTTCTGATAGTAAGGTTTCTAAATGTTATTCTAGATTGTTCAAAATTACTGTTTACTATGAAATCTCATTTTCCATGCTTTCTTTCTTACTCAATAATTTCTAATGTACTTATTAAACTTCGTCTACTGACTGTTATAATAAATTATTTTCAACTTTTAAATTGAATAGAATTTTCTTATTCTCCTCTATATTTTGTTCCAATATTTAAATTGAATTGTTTTGAGTATTAAAATTCTACAAACATTGTCTTAATTGATTTTCTTCCTCAGATTATTTTTAAATATTTAGCTTTAATTCTTTAATTATATTTTGCTGTTCTGTTTCTTGCTATTTTAATTTATCTAATTCTGTCTAATTATTCTTTATCTCAACCAACAATTCATGTATATTATCCATTAACTTTTCTCCACTTAATTTTTATTGATTGAAATCCTATTCTAATTAGTTTCTTTGTGTTTAGGCTTTTAAATTTGATTCTTGGATTGCTTATAATTTCACATTAATATCTTTTAATTCTTTTTACAATTATGATTCGCTTTCTTTTTTTTCTTCAAGCTTCACTTCTAAATTTTATATCAATTCATCTAATTCCAAAATTTATTTCACTATATCATCTGCTAATTCTGCTTTTTGATTTTTCTCATTCTACAACTAATTCTACTTTTGAACCTTAGTAGTTTAATCATCCATAGAATTCAAAGCATTTTTCAATTAATTTTGCAAGTTCTCCTTTTACAATTTTAGTTCTTCAATTTATTATTATTTCTATTAAATTTCTCCATAATATTCTTTATTTTTTAATAGAGAATCTTACAGATCGAGTTTTTCTTACTCTTCTTTTTAGAGTTAATCTATGCAATCTTATTTTAATTTAATTGATTATTTTAGTTCACCTGAAATTGTGGATAGTTCTATATTTTATTTTTCCAAATCCTTTAGCAAATTGCCTTTTTCCTCAATGTCTTTTTTCAAAGAATCACATTATTAGTTTAACTTCTGCAACTCTTACATCAATGAGATTACATCTATTTTATCGATTTCCAATTAAATTTCCTCTTGATGATCCTATTTTTCAACTAACTTTCTTTATAACTCTACAATTAAATCATCTAGTTGTTAATTCTAATTTACCAATTCATCTATTTACTACTCAGATGGAGCACATTAGAGTTGGAATGTTTAATCTTTTGTTTATTATTAAAATGTTATTTCAGCTAAATTTGGTTATTATTATGAAGATTGTTTCTTATTAAATTCATCGAAAATATTAAATTAATTTGCTTTTTCTTTCTATTCTTCCAATTATAATATTTCTGTTCCTACATCAATTAATTTTTATTGAAGTTCTTTCTTTCGACTTTCTTATGAAATTAATCTTCTTTCTAGATCACTAATTGCATCTTCCATAGTTGCATTCTATTAGATTAATTCATTTGCTCTGCTCTCTTCAAAAGATGATGGATTTCGTTTAATTATCTCTTATATTGAGTCATTTGCCTTTTATTGTTGCATTTACAATCTAGCCCTCAGATTATTAATTTCTATATCTTTTTCGTCCATCAGAAACGATATTCTTTTATATTCTTATATAATTCTCTAAACTACTTCTTACAAAGCTTCTGGATAAGATTATAATTCGTTTAATGCATTTTAGATATCCTTTTGTTTTTGGGCTGATCCAACTTAATTTCTTTTGATTTGAATATTAGCTGACAACTGCCCTATTAAATTATCTAATGAACTTTCTTAAGTTTTCAATTGACTTATTACTCCATCCTTATTAAGAATTTAGTTTTAGAGATCCCCAATAATATTTTATAGAACCAGATTTTATTGAATGAGTTGCTATTAAGCAGCAAGCATCTCAGTTGATGGACTTGACAAAGGTTTAAGAGTGAATTAAGCAATTAATGCATCTTTCTCTTACAATTGACTTTTCAAGAATTCAATCTATGTTTTCAACTAAACATTAATGTTTTAAAAATGTAATATCTATTCATTCTAAATATCCAGACTTTCCAACTATTTTAGCCTTTTTTTTAAGTCATCAATTTCCTTCTATTACATCCATATAATATGTTCTTAGCTCAAGAGTAGTTCTTCAATTTCTTATTTATAACTTATACTAAATACCATGAACAGTAATTGTGGCTCCTTTGAGATGTCCTTACAATTTTACGATTGTTTATTCCCTATTATTTTAATTCATTTACAAACTAAAATAATATTTTCTTAAGAATTGTAAAAGATGTTGTTAATGCTTTATCAAATTAAGTCAAAATATTAATATTAAAACAGCCTTATCAAAGATTATTGAAGTGAATATGGAAATTTATAATTATAACAAAAAATTAAATTAACATTGAAATCATTATGTATTAGTTTTAATCATATTATTGAATTAAGCTATAATCATTTAAGTGGTAAGCCTTCCAATTTTTTTAAGTTCTTCTAGATAATTTCGCTAGGATAATTATAAAACCGATACTTTTTTAGTTATTGACTTTTCTAAATAGCTCTTATGGTTTTGCTAAACCCATCAGTATATTGTTTTTCAAGGAGCTTCTTCTATAATTTGATGCTTTAATCATAGAGATTGTCCACATTGAACTCATACATGGAATTGAAAGACTCATCATTTTCAGACCTGGAATCAAATGTGTTCCCATCCATCTGTTAAGTTGTTACATTTTTTGAGTTTGCTTTTTTTAAATAAGGTTTTTTCAATATCCTTATTTTCTTTTCTGAAGCAAGTCCTCCTGCTTACAATAATTCCTTTTATATTGTCTCTTAAAACTCCTTATCATTAAAGGGATCATATTTTGGATAATTAGTTATATACTTAATAAGTTCTAGATCATTATTTATCAAATTATTTTTAATAACCTACTTATTTTTCTATTCTTTTTATTTGGATGGATGAGCTATTTTTATCTTTGAATCACTCTAATCAGAAGAAATAGGAGATGAAAATTGGTTCTTCTTTTTTTTTATTAAAACATTCTACTGATACTAACAATTCATGTAAATCTTCTTTTTCGTTTTTTCATTTTCGATATAATCCTTCAATTACAACTCCTCCATATATTCTTTGGCTCTTTTATCAACCAAATGGCGAATAACATTCTTTTCTGGGAGTGGTTCATACTTTATTTTGTTTGGATTTTCATGGCTTCTTGCATTAGCCAATTAATATGGATTTTGATGTTAAATAATATTAACCGAATTTCCTTTGAAAACATTTCTTTTGGAAAGTGGCATGTCTTTCTCCATAGTTTTCTTTTATAAATCCTGAATGTAAGTGTCACTTATGTCATACATCTGTTTTATCATTCCAACATTTTTTAAATCTCTACTCCTCTTTACTAAATCTTCTTCTTCCCGTTTCTCTATCTTCTCGACTATAACATTTCTTATCATCTCAAATCTTTATTGAGCTTTTTGTTTCTTATTTTCTTCTTCATTTTTTTCATTCAATAATTTTAAAAATCCAATCTCATGATTGCCTTCATCTGTAACTGCTGATCTCCTATAAGATCTTAATAATTAAATAATAGAATGTACAAATTAATTTTTGGTCTTTTTTGTTTCTAGTTGGCTGAAGGAATTAATTTATCTAATTTTTAGTACTGATTTTTTCTTTTAACAAATTCTTAGGCAGATATTTCCCCCAATATAAATTTAGTAAAATTGCTTCTGATAGAAGGACTGTTTAAAAGAGCATTATAAATTTTTAATGGAACTTCGTGGAGATATGCTCTATCTATTGTAGCTATTGTATTTCTTCTCATATCAGTTTATTTTTTGCGCAATAATGATTCCGATAAAAAATCACCAAAAACATCATTCCAATTTTTCAGTCGCATGTCTTTTGGTACTCCATCTTAATCCTCACATCTTACTATAACTTTAGGCACATCTTAATTAGCGGACTGAGGCTTGATGAAAAATTTAATACAATAACTGATCTCGTGGTTTGAAGTTACGACTCATTATTGGTTTTTGGACTTTATAGTAATTTAACTCGTTTAGGCAAATATATAGTATTCATATTCTAAATTTAATAATATTCAATATGCAAATTAATATAGTAATATCAATTCAGAGATTGCAACTTTAATGAGACAATATGATTTAAGTAATCATTCCAATTTACTTAATTTAATATTAAGAAGTCCTACTTCAACTTATTATCAAATAATTCTTTTATAAATTGAAAATATATTATTCAATGTATTAAATTATATTTAAAATGATTACACCTTTTGGTTTACAAAAAAAAATAAATTTCAATCTCTAGTTTTATAAACATCTTCAAATTATTCAAAGGAAGAAATACATAAATATTTAAGTATTATAACGATGCATTTGAGAGTGTAATAAGCATAATATTTTTTCACCTTATTATACGAAACTTTCAGCAGAAAGATATATATATATGAATAACAAAATAAATAATAAATGAAATGAATTCAAAACTATATTAAGAATTTAATTTTATTAAAAGTATAGAAATAACATGCTAAATTGTTCCTAATAGTTAATTAAAATTGATCTAATTTTATCTACAATTGAATTTTAACAATTAAAATCTATTAAAATAAAGCATTCTTAAGGCCTTTTGCTCAAATTGAAATAATGCATGAATAATCATTATTATTATTTGCTGATAAATATTTTCAATGGGCTTTTTAAAATACTTCTGTGACATTTTAATATTTTGATATAAATTTATCATTTTCAACATCATATGTTGGTAATATTAAGATACTATTCTTATGCAATTCCTATTGAATTTTATAATTTAGAGCATACTTGGGATATTATTATTTAATTTTACCTATTTCCTACGGTTTACGCACTCCAAAAAATCTAATCCTTCAACGGCACAGAGCTTATTTGGCAAGTTTTCTCGATTGATACAACTTTGCATTCTCTCATAAAATGTGATGCAGGAATTTATGCCTCCAGATGTATTTATACCTATGTATGACGTTTATATTTATATATATAATTGGTATATGCTATTTTTGATTCTTTTATATCAAATTAATAGTGGAATGAACCAGAATTATTTTTGAATAAACACATTTGTTTAAAATACATGACAAAGGTTATTCCATTGATTTTTCAAATGTGATAATTAATGGTGGTAATATTATAGTTGTTATTTATTTAATATATATAGGATTAGTATTGTGTAATATAATTTTTAGTATAATTTTCAAATAATACAATATGAACACATACAGCTCTGTTAAGTATGACCGTTTGATATATTTAGGTCCTTCGACTCGTAGGTTCAGGGAAGAAGAATGCAAGAGCCAAACATTGCAGTAATGCATCAAAGACATCAGCAAACTCCAAAATATCACTCTCCTGAATCACATTTGGATAATTTTGTCAATTTGAAAACAGTAGAGCCACCAAAGACTTTAAAAAAGAAAAAGCTAACATAGGGATTGTAAGGCAAACCAAAACCATAGGCTCAATAGAATAAGAAACCTGCGCAATAATCAATGTCTGTCAAGAAATCAACCAAGCGAACTGTTTCCCCGAAAAAGAAGAAGGCTCACACAGTCGATGTGAAGAAGCAACACAAAGTGATAAAACCATCATAATAACAAAGGAGAGAAGAATTAGGCTTGGGTAAGCTTAATGAAAAATAAATCAAACAACGAATTAGTATTATTCAAATTTAATTAGAAAAAATCAAATCAAAGACGAAAACAGTGGAACCATTGTTGAAGAAGAAAATCTACCAACCAAATCATGAGATTTAGCATTATATGACACAAAAGAAAGCGATTGACAATACAACTAGCATGCAACAATAATTGATATCTCTATTGGAAAAATAAAGAAAGTAAGGCAATCCAATTAACAAGATTGGAGAATCTGGCCAAGTTGAATGAGTCTGTTAAAGAGATTTTCAAAAAGTGTAAAACCTTGGAGAACTCACAACCGCAAACTCCTAAAGTGACGATGAAGAAAAAGAAAAATGACGACCCAATGGATATTGAATAAAGAAAATAGTAGCCAAAAAGCAGAGAAAATAGAGCTAAGTAAGAACCCAAAAATCACCAAAATAAAGACCAACTAAAGAAACAATATGACAATCTTAATTAAAGGTACCATCAACTTAAAAATCCTGAGCCAAATCAAGGTGGAAATGATTAATACATCGAAGAAATAGAGGATGAAGAATAGGAAGATTAATACTCATAGATTAGTGAAAATTAATTCACTTAGATGATAGTTGATACTTTATCTAAAATACCCCCAACCAAATTTTTGTTGGAAAAAATACAAGAGATACTTAAATCATAAAATGATTTAGACCCGAATGAACTCACTGATCAAGATTATTTAGTTTTATAGTATCATTTTATGAATGAGGCTGCGACCAAATTATAAAGTGTTTGGAGAGGCTTCTCTATCAGAATGTAATTACTCCATGAATTACAAGAAATGTTGGAGTAATAACATGATGATGAGGCTTCTGATCAAGAGGAAGAGCCTGATGAAGAGATAGAAACGCCAGAATATATACCACCTAAAGTCTTAATAAAAAATGATAAGAATGTTGGTTAATAGCAGTAATAAATGAAAGATTAATAACAGCAATAAAAAAAATAAATCTAAGTATAAAATTTCATAAATCAAGAGGAAGTTGTCTAATAATAAAACAAAATAAAACCATATCAGTTATAATAATAATAACAATAATAATAGTAATAGTAATAGTAATAGTAGTAATAAAAGTAATAGTAATTATAATAACAGTAATAGTAGAAACTTTAATAATAGTAGTAATTATAATAGCAATAATAATAATAATAATAATAATAATAACAATAATAATAGTAATAAAAAGATTTACCAGTCTAAATAAAAAATAGATTTGATAAAAACTTATCTGATTAAACAGAGGATCTAGTAATTATTTAGTAACCAAATAGTCCTGCTAATTAGGAAATGTATTTTTATAATCCTTTTGGATAAAATATTTAATAATCATTAGAAAAACAAATTCATTACTCGAATATCAAGAGTTCTGTAGTAAGTGAGGAAGATCAAAAAAGTGCATTATCTCATTCTGTAATTTAGTAAATTTAATAAGAATTAGAACTATGGAATAGTCAGATTGAAAATATTATTAAATAAGGTCCAGAAAAGTAAGCATTTGCAAATGTAAAATAATAAATGTCACAAACAATATTAAATATTGTTTCATAGCATATGAAAAAACAGAAAGAAATTAAAACACATGAAAGAAGGGATTCTGAATAATCAGTTGATATGAGAATTAGAAGTTAACTAGAAGCTAATAATGAAAAAACCTTTAATGATGCTCGCAAAAGATTATAAAAGAATCATGAGTGCAGTGATGAACGATTATAGCTATCGTCTAAGGAGAACGATGTCAATCGATCTTCATTAATGTCACTACAATCTCAATTAATGAAGAAGGAAACAGAATTATTAAATATGAGGGAAGAAGCTATCAATTTAAGATATAAGGCAGAACTGAAGAAGATGTAAGAAGATCCAATAAAGAAACAAGAATTAGAGAATTGGCTGGAAAAAGAGAAGGAGGATTTGAGAAACACAAAACAAGCGATTGAGATTAGTAGAAAAAGAGAAGCTAAAGCAATTTAAAAAATACAAAGGGATTTATAAGTAGTGTAAACATATGATGAAAACAATCCAAAATTATAGAGTCTAAAAAAACAAGTTGATGAATAACTTTGCTAAAGTAGTACCATAAAATCCTAAAAATAAATAGGATCAGATATCAAAATTATTAATCATTTTGATGTTGAATAGCATGATGATCTGGATGAGATGCCGGAGACATTTTCTGAGGATTTGTAAAATGAGAATTTGGATCAGAGGAACTTAATGAGACAAAACATAATAGAATCAGATAAGTAAATAGAGATCTATTAGACATTAAGTGCAATAACAAATGATATCTTAGATGAAATAGTGCAAAATTTGACAGAAGGTATAAAAAACTTGATTAATTTTAGAATTGTTGCTCAATAAAGATCATTTCGAGTTTATAATCTCAAATTTAATTAGTCAATCTGTAATTCCTTAATTGCCCACTTCAATCAAAGATATTAAGGCATACATTAAATAGTTATTTTCATATGTATTAGAGCATCACAAAGAGGAATTAATAAGAAATCTTAACATACCATATGGATTCACTCCTTTTAAAAGAATGCAACTTATACATGGATATGACAATGATGGTGAAGAAGCAGAAGATGAGTTCCATTAGAATGAAGATGATTCTTAAATAGCATTCCCTTTGGATGAAAGATTGTTCTAAGAATTTGAGTCTTATAGATTGCAACTGGAGAATGACCCTAGTGATAATGCTTAATTTGGAATGAAGGAGCTTGAACATATTCATAACAAGGCCGTGTTTGATGCATGTAATGAGGCTTTGAATTATGAAAGGCCAAACTTTCTAAGTAAGAGAATATTGTAAATAGTAGATTCTGGATTGCCATATCCTTGGGAAAATAAATAAGAGAAATTAGTTATCAGAAGTGAAGACTTGGATATTATTTTGAAGAATATGGAAGCTAAAGTGATAAATTGGTCTGGCACTCTCGGAGGATTCTTGCCTATAGAGGATGATTCGTAAATACCAGAGGAAAAACAAGAGATTCTAGATGAAAAGAACTAATAGATGATGATTCAATAACTGCATTAATTAGAAAATCCATTGTTGTTTGATTCATAATTGTCTCAACAAATGTTTGACAATGTTGCCTAGATTAGAGACGAAAGATTATATAAAATGCTCATCTAAGATGTTAATATTCAATATAATTTTAGATTAAAGAAAGTGAATTCCGATGGTACTTATTTGAAGACGATAGAACCGAATTTTTATTGGAACTTGGAGACATAATATTTGAATAATTAGTGGAGGAAATGGCATCAGAATAACTCTAATTATGAATATATATATATTTAAATTATCAAAATATGAGGGCTCATGATATTGAATGTAAATTATAACAAATTGTTTAATAAATATTATGATATCACTTTTATTGGTAATAACCTCCGTATATTGTCTGCAATTTGGGTATGAAGCAGAGAAAGGACAATAGATCTGCTTTACTGATAATTTCTCAAAAGAAGATGTCTTTGACATTAAAATTAGTGCCAATTCATCAAATTATGGTTTGAAGATCGCCGAGGCCAACTCTCAATCAATTGATAGTTTGTATGATAATAAGGGGTCTTGGGAGCACAATTACTAATACTAATCAACTTCAACAACTGCTCATATTAGATACTGTTTAACAAATTTTGACAATGACTTCATCGTGTTTAATATTACGTATAAAACTGGATCAGAATTAGCAAACATGGGAAAAGTAGCAAAAATCTAGGATTTAAACTAAATGGGAGGAATCATTAATAAATTGAATACATAGCTCGATGATATAAAAAGAGAGAGATCATTCTTGATTGAAAAATTTGATTACATGTCCAAATTGTAAGGTTCGATTTCGAAAAAGCAAATGGGATTTGGGTTACTATGTCTGGGTCTATCAATGATTATTACTGTAGTCACTGTAAACATGATTAAAAGAATTTTGAGATTGAAAAAAGAATCATGAAATATTATTGCTATGTATTATTAAATAATGGTTATCTAGATATATTTGTTAATTCAATTAATCATAAAATTAACATTTGTATTGAATAACAACTATCTAAATACCAACACTAAGTATTTGTAGAGGAAGAGTGTGTCACCAATAACACACTGTTATATCTTTTACGGTGAAGTTCCCAGAATCATCTTTATGAACCTTGCATATTTAATTGATTTTCTAAATTTATGATTGAAAATAAATACTTAACGACAAATATAGCAGTTTGGTGACTTTTATAGCCATTGTCTTAAACATTCATAGCAAATTCCACCATGTCTACAAGGAAGCATGACAATGATTGGTTCTTGAGTGTAACAGACTTAACATTTCTACTCGTATTAAATCTAGTTTGATTCTTTTTCAGGAGATTGCAATTAGTCATTTCTGACTACAAAATCAAATGCTTTCAATTTAGCTCTTTAATTCATGATACTGTAGTTGCTATTTGTTATGTTTTGATTTTATTTAGATTGTTAAGATGCTGATTAGAAATATTCGAAGTAGGTTGATGATACCTAAATCAATTTTTTCGGTAAAGAAGGTTTCTGTATTATATTTATATTTGGTTATTGTTTTGCGTCTTTCACATTTAAGGATTGATTTTCTTCTTCAAAACCTATATCCAGAATGTAATTCCTAAATTGATATATCTTAATACTTAATATGCTGTTTAAAAACAGTTGAGATTATAACAACTAAAAAGGATTATAAAATTATTAGGATTCCAAGAGTAAGGCTTGCTTCTTTGGTGGGATAATCAACAGTCTCCTGATCGTTACATATGATGTAACAAAACCAGGAGGGAATTCCACTAAAACCACAAAAATATATAATCAGCCACACACCTCCTATCAGTTATGATTTTGAAGCCTTCTATACGAAATATTCATGTGTTGTTTCTATTGTTGAAAGAATTAGAATGAGATGGAAAATAAAAAATATAACCAGTAAACTCCAAATGACACTAAAAACTACGAACCAATTCCAATCCACCATTTCCTTCCACTTAATAGTAATCAACATCAATTAAAATGCCAATAGCACTTTGAGGCCTTGAATATACTATTTTAATATAAAAATATACAATTCTGAAGCGGTTCGTAGAAACATTAAGTATAATTTTTTAAAGCACTATAATAAATACTCTTAATATATAGTAAGCTAATACGACATAGCCTAGATATTGGATTTCTAATTCTCTGACTCTAAAATGAATCAGAATTATGGTTTTAATAATTGTAGAAATAAGAATATCAAACGTTGAATTTCCTACATCTAATTTAAATCTAAAGTTAATGGTTAAAATTTACTTTATTTTCAAAATCATAAGAAAGAGCATCACCATAGCATTGAAACAGTAATAAAAAATTATTAATTACATATGGGTGTATTAAAACATCAAATACGTCAGATAAATTAGTAAATATATATTCGTAAATATTAAGAAAAAGATGAGTTTCTATAATTCTGTGATACTGTTATGTTGGATAGTAGTTAAATCCTATTAGATGATTTGCTAGGATCTAAGATGATTTAAATAAAATAATAATATTACCTCATTTCTTTTAGATTTAATCTAATAATTATTTTATTAAGATAACAGGAATAAATTAATAGTTTATAAATTAAAGTATATTAATTCGAAGCACATAAATTATATATGATTTTGAACAATTTGTTTAAATTATTAATTAAGAATTAATAAAATCAAATTATAAAATAGATGATGATGAAACAATAAATAAATAAACAATATATTTTTAAAATAACAATTTATTCAAATATCTTCAGGATATATTCGTACAAATTCTGGAAATTTAGGATATCCATTTTCTGCTAAACCACAATATTTATATGTTATTTTTGTACCAATCGGAGGTCTTTGCTTTTTGATCCCAATCTTCAGTCCCAACCCTACTTCAAATTCCTATCCCTCATCATTCCGGACCAAAAACCCTCCTAAGACATTCTCTTTCTTCATATGAGTGTCCTGCACATAATCGATAATGACAGCCTCTGCATCCAAAGAAGATTTCACTTTCAACAAACTTTTTGATCTAATACCATCATATAAAGCATCAGGATCCCTTAACATTAAACCTTCTCCTCCAATATTCTAAACTTCAGCCAACTCCTCTGCTAAATGCTCTTTCCCTCTGCAAATTTTATGAGGAACATAAACCAGATGAGGATTTTTTATTTTTTCAATTGCCTTCTTTAATTTTGCATATCTATCACTAAATGGTTCCTGAAGGAATGGAGCATCAAACACCATATATTTGATTATCTTCCAGGCATTCGGATCTGCTGTTCGCTTTCTGACAGATGTTAAGACCTTGTTAAATGTCCCTCGATTTATCCATAGTTCCCCATCTAAATAAGTTGTGGGCCATCCTTCAATAAAGTAGGATGGGAACTTTAAGGAGTATCCATTTCTGGTGAACATCTCCATTCCTGTCCAAATCATCCTCATTCCATCTAGTTTTTCACTCATATAATAGCCTTTTGGGTCTATTGACACAGCCCAATTAGAAGCTAATAAACATGATATCCTCTAACTCTTTGAAAAAGTTGGGCCAAGTCCCAAATTTTCGCCGAGGTTAGGTCTCATTTTATACTTTGGCCATACTGAGACCAATCTACCTTAGGTAGCATCATCTAGCAGTTCACAACATGATTTATCTGGCAATCCTAATCCTGGTTGTCTTAATTTTTATTTTCTTTCAATTTTTTATACAATTTATTCTTTTTTAGTAAGTTACTTATCATCGATTTCCCCTTTTTGCTATTGAAACTGCTTGTATTTCAAATCTAATTCATACTTATATTCAGCTTCTGGAAATCTTATCTATTCATAGGTTTTGACTATTTCTGAAGGTTTAATTTCATGATATCCTTATCTTAGTTTAAGTTTGAGCATTTCACTAATATCTTGAATGCCTTCTTAGAGAGAATGATATTTTTTGAGTTCAATTTGTAAATTTTCAGGTTTTTCCCAATTTGTATTGAGCACTCCAGAACGAATTTGCAATGTCACTGGATTGGTGGATAAAAGTTTACTGTGCCAGAACAGTTAATTTTACTTGACTAGGTATATTTCAGAATTCATGATAAATAATGACATGCATATATAAAGAAAAGATTTATAGCAAAAAAATCATTTTAATGTTTAAGTGAATTGTCGCGGATTTTGAAATAAAATCTGTGTTTTAAAATATTTGTCATTAATAAATCTTTGTGATTGAAGTAAGTATTTCTTGGATAGCAGAACTATTCTAAGTTATGGTGAAATGTAGTTTCCTCAATCATAGATCTAATATATTCATTAAAAAACTAATGTCAATCTGATTGTTATTTTGATTTATAAATGCAAATCCAAACAGTATTCAAAATTATATTTGTAATAATCAGCTGTGACTAAATATGACTAGTAGTTTTTGGATATGACTTAGATTCATCTATTTTTCCATTTTTATTCATCTAAAATATCAGGTTATCAGATACTAACTTTACTGAAATATGAGAGAGTGTAGAACTTAGTTCTCAGAATTATAAAATTGAAATTTATTAATTAAAACTATAATTCAATTTAGATCCAAATATTTATTAATATAGGAATCACTATGATTGCTACCTTCTTCCTCATAATCATCCATGATGTTCCTGATATAAGGTTTTTAATGAAATATCTTGTATCCAGATCCAAGATGTTCGAATCGTTATTATTATTATGCATATTTATTATAACTAATTTCTGATTGCACTTCAATGTGATTTTCTTGTGATTGCTATTTAAATTCGACTTTAATATATTATATATTATACCATATTTAATAGTAAGTAATTCAGAAGGGATCAATTTTAATTCATGATGCAATTTTGGATTCACTTTATTGATCTCATGCATTAAATTCATCCTCCTTACTTTTTATATGTTTTAGAATATCTTCTACTCCTACTCTTGTCGAAGTTTATGAATGGATTTTACAATTGGAATTTTCTGTGTGATTGAATCTAAACTTTGTTTGAACGACTTTTTATGACTATAATTCAAGTGTTGTAATGGTGGACAACTTTCCTTGATTTCATGCAGACTCTATATAAATGCTCCTCCAGTGAACATAATAATTTTAATTAATATTCGTTAAAAAATCATTGATTTCCTTATTTCTAATCTTCCTCAATCTTTTCCAACTGTTGATTGATGTTATCCAATAATTCTTGTAATCTCTCTTAGTCATCCTGGATTTGTTTCAATTCATTCATCATTTGACCTTATTCTTGCCCTTCTTGGTCATCATTCATGCATAAAGCCCTACAAATCAAAAATATTATTACTTAAAAGTCGGGAACCATGACGTGTCTTCATTCTTGATCTTATCCATTACATAACTCTCTATACCACTGTACTCAGTAGAATCCTTGTCTTTCAGGTAAGCAATATAAAACAAATAATTCCACATATAATGTTCTTATTTAATATGATAGGTGAATCCCAGTTGATTTTTACTAGATTTTTCAATGGTTTCCTTATCGAATCCGCAGATGAAACAAATATTCTACAGATCCAATTAATAAACATTCAATTCCTCTCTCAAAGTACCAAAGGTATCAATAATAATACCAGACACAATATTGATCATAATGATCATCAACAAAATGAAGTAAATGTTATCGAAAAAGAATCTAAGGAAAAAATACCCATCATCGTTAGGTTTAACATCTGTCGAAGGAGTCAAGAACCCTCCCAATCCACCATCAGACTTAAATGATCTATCAACTGCTGTCAATAAACATTAGAATGTGCTATAACAAAAGTTTGCAGGGTAACTTTCATACAGCCAGTAATAAGCCACCAATGAGAACACATACATAAGCACTATAAATAGAAACAGTGTGAACAGAATTGATTTTCTAGGTTCCCAAACTGCTTTTACAACATTCAACAACACAGGGTACCTCACCAAAACATCAAATAGATGAAATGCAAAAAAGAATGGGTGGTAGAGAGTCCCCAAAAATGCTGTAAATCCATAACTCAGATAATAAAGCACATAGAAGTCAGTTACCAGGTAGACAACTGTCATTAGCAGTCTTCTTATATACATAATAATGTTGAAGTTATCGTTTTCCCATCCCATCCAAGCCTTCTTTATAATCAATGGAGCTGTCTATGCTAAAAAGAAGAGCACAATCAACATAGATAGCACAATAACAATGATTCCTAAGGTCTGTATGACACCCTGCAATTACAAATCTTGATCCTACAGATCTTCTTCATACACATAATCATCCAAACATGCTTGATATTCAGCAGGATCCGATGTTGGATCACATTGCTTAACTTCTTTATGGAACACAAACAAAATCATAACATTGATAGTCAATGCCAAAATAAAGGTAATGTCTCTATACAATTGAATCTTAGAAACAATCAAAGCTAAAACCTTTATCTTATTTAAATAAGATTAAATTTGATAAGTTAACTTCATCTTCTTTATTAAATCAGGTGATTCTTATAGTAACGAAGTTACTTTTGCTTTAACGGAGATTCTTTTAGCCTCTTAATTAAATTAAGTCTTTGTTGGCTTATCAAGACTCTTGCAATAGGGAAGTAAATAAAAGTAAGTTTTTTCAAGCATCTTATCTTCTCTCAACACTTCAATGTGAGCAGAATTATTAGAGAAGAACTTGATGCTTTCCTTAAATAATTTGCTTCTACTATCTTAAATTTATTTCTTCAATTAATCATAATCTATTTCGTTGGTGTCTCTTCTCACAGCCTAATTCAATTTTTCAGCAAAACTCAAAAAGAAATCTTTTACTCCTCTCACTATATTGATAGCTAAAAACACAACCTCTCCAACAATGTTAGCCTTGAATTGCTCCATAATATCATCTCCTTTCTCGCCTTCTTTTTGACCTCCTCCATCTGTGGGATCCTTGACCTCCAAGAAGGTCGAGTAAAGAACGAACAAGTTGAATCCAGTTTCAATAATAAAACTAGCCATGTCAGCACTCTTCTTGCCTTCTTCGGTTTCTTTGCTTTCTGTTTCAGGCTCCATTGAGAAATGCGAGAAAATCTCAGCAGTGTAATGATCTTAATATAGACTCTTATACATGTCATAGATGTCTATAATATTGACCTTCAACATCTCTAGATTAAATGATTTTGCCAATCTAATAATAACATCATTTGATTTTCTCCCTTCCAATAAAGACAACAAAGTAATGGAACACTTATATTTCAATCTGGCATACATCCATCTGGGGAATACCTCATTTTTCTTTCTCTCAGTGTTGGGATCCAATTGAGATTCATCCAAGGTTTTCTTTTTTTGCCTCAAATTAATCTCTTCTATTCTTTCATCAAATCCTAGCAAATTGGTTGCCATATCCAAAAAGTTAGCTTAAAACAAAGCCTGCTGATTTTCAAAGCAAGGACCTTGGACATATTCAGTAATGGTGTCAAAGCATTGGATCATACAATAGAAATACTTGGTTTTCTTAACATTCAGGTATTCTCCCAATAACTCAACGACATCAGTGAATAAGTCATAAGTGTGATAATTCATCTATTGGAATCTCATGTAATTTTGCAATTCTGTGTAATGACCTTCAACCAATAATTGTAAGAATCTCAAAGTGTTTTGTGTTTCCTCAGGTTCATCCTAGAAATTGTATTTGATATCATCCTCATCTTCATCCTCCTTTTTCAATTCTGCCTTTTGATCTTCGAATCTCTCATGCAATCTTAGAAAGAACACTTCTGAAGAAGTAAAATTAACAAAGAAATTGTAAACAGACTTTTAGACTTCTCTGTTGCCTCCTTCCATCATTTCAATGCCAAAACTCAACAGATTATTGTACAATAGGTTATATCGATTAATGTCTTTGTAATCTGACAAAATGACTAGGATGGTGGCCATGGCATTATTATTGTTAAGAAAATTCTACCTATCCTCTCTCACCTGCTGTCTCATTTCTGCTTGTTTCTCCTCATCTTGTTCAGTAGTTTCAGTATCTTCTGAGATAATGATATAATTGCTTAATGCTCTTAACACTTACTTTATAGTCTATTCACATCCAGGTTGGTTGTGTCCTTTGCTTAAGAAAGTGATCAACTTCTTGAAGATTTCCGTTTTATTGATGTGATCCTAGATCAATGGATCTTTGGAATAAATGCTTTCCACTTTTTCCAAGGCTTCAGAGAATATTTTTTGTTCTTTTTTGATTTCTTCCAACAACTCCTTAGAATTTAAGAAAGTTTGCATAAAGATCTACCACAATTATTTCCAAGCATCATCAGTTCTAAAATCAGCTGGTTTATTTTTCTGCTTGTTGAAATCAAGATTAATTAAATTTAATCCAAGATTGAATGTCTTTTACTTCTTCTTATTCTTTCTCTTCTCCTCTTAGATTTGTTCTTCTAACTTTAAAGCTTATTGCTTCTCCTCTTCCTCCTTCTTCTATTTCTGTAGTATTTCCTCCTCAACAATGTTGTCACACAAGAAGTACAATCTTAAATCCATTTGCTATTGACTCAACTTCAAATTATTAAGTTCCTCATGATTCTCCACCAGATCTCTCAATTTTTTAACTGAAGCAAATAAATTCTCAATCTCCTAATGGACCTAAGCCTAATTTTAATGGACAAGATTCTAATCGTTTTGTTCCTTCTGATACAGTCTCAGGAATCCATTTATGCACATAAAGTAGTAAGTAAAAAAGTACTCTTAGAATTGTTCACTCACTGGCAATTTTGTGAACTTCTCTATTCTAATCTTCTCTGCATTGACGTAATCCTGAATGTCATTAATACATTTGAAGATTTCTTCAGCAATCTTCTCACTCTCCAAGTAAGTGTAATAGATGTACTTTAACAATGGAATTTTTAATTAAGAGACCTAATACTTGTCATATCTGGGATTCACAACATGAATGTCATCATCAGTCATTCCGTCAGGAGCACATAAAATTTCAAGTGCATATTTCAATGAGATAATGGTTCTTAAGCGTGATTCATTCTACAGCATTCCTTCCTTCCCTATTGCACAAGTGTATAGAACTTCAATCAAGGTGCAATGATACGAATATGGTTCATCCCTGTAATTGGGATTATCATTCTTAGCTGGAGTAAAATCAAACTCATGTTTAATTGATGCTTGAGCTTGATTCTTATCACTCACTTGGGCTTGTCTATCCTTCAACCAAAATATACTACTCTTATAGGCTGGATCTAGAAGCATGTTAAGAACTCCCTTCTGATTGGAGAGTATGAATTCCTTCTTTACCTTTTGAATCAAAATGAAGAATTCTAAGAATCTCGATTGTCTCCCATTTGTCTTGATTAATTTTCTAATATTATCTATGACTGTGCCTGGTTTCTCAATGCATATTCTCTTATTATCTCTGAAGATTTCATTGATCAAATCCAATTGTCCCAAATTCAACTCCATTTTCATCTACAACTTATTGAGATGTTCACTCAATAACAATTGATTGGTTGAATTGTTTAAGGTGAAATTCTTTAACAATAAGAAGATGTTGCCAAATAACTCGTAGATTAATTTTCGTGTTCTTCCCTCGAATTACCTTTCAGTCACTCCAATGCAATCAGTTATTAATTGAACACACATGTCATGCACCTTTAGATTCCTCATAATAGACTATCTAAATTCATCGATCAAAATTCTTTATGTTACACTTACATTGTCATCTTCCAAAGTGGAATCCTTATACAACAAATTATTGATGAATTCGAAATACTTGATAGTTTGAGTCAAGATATCTTCATTGTCTGGTAAGGTGGGATCCTTGATCCAAGTTTCAGATTCATCGATATTCTTAGCCAATTGTCTCATTTTCTTCTTTAAATCACTAAATATCTTAATATTCTAACTATCAAACAATAACAATATTTTGGACACAAGATCAGCAAATTCTTCTCTTTGATTGTAGAATCTAGTGAGAATGTTAAGAATCTTAGTTTGCATGTCCAGAGATTGACTCATACAAAATAGGTTGATCAATGTAGGGAATATTTCAAATCCCAATATTGTACATATATCTATTGCATCTATTTCCTTAGATTGGTCCAACACTTCCACACCTCCTGCCAATTGAGCCAAGTCCAAACCGAATCCCAAATTAAAATTCTCACTCTTTGGCTACCCTCTTTTATCAGCATCTGTTCCTGTTTTCAAAATGGAAGGAATCAAAGCTTTAATTTAATTTTTTATGGCTCTTTGGAATTCCTATTCAATAGTCTTACGATCAGCTTCCACTGTCAAATTTAGAGATCCCTCCTCCAATCGTGCCATTATTTTAAGGTGCTTAGTCACGTAGTCCTTAAACTTCTACTTAAATTAATTCAAACAATAATCCATTTTTTAATCCAAATATTGATTCAAAATATCGCAGATTTCTAATTTGATTTGTTGATCCGCCTCGGAAGACTCTTACAAGAATTTAATCAATATCTTTTTGAGCACATCAGCCTATTTCAAAAATGACTCATTCATATTCAAAGGCCCACTCTCAAATTATATATTCTTCTGTTTCCTCTTTTTATCCTTCCCTCCGTCCTTATCCTCAATCAACGAAAACACATTGATCAGACTACCAATCTTCCCCAAGAGACTCAATGCATTCCCAAATATTTACTATGTGCCCTAATTAGCCCCCTTTGACTTATCTTCCTCCCTCTTTATCTACAGAATCTTCCTGGATTCTGGATACTTGGGATCAAACTCCAAAATGGTAAACAAGTATTTGATGATGCTGAAAAAGTTCTCATTCTTCTAAGTAGTTTCTTCTGGAGTATTGCACAACTAGATTCTATACTGCCCAAATGTAATGAGCAATTTAAGTGATCTAATCATCTCCAATGTTAATCTATTATAGGTTTCTGGACATTGAATAGAAATCTCCTTAAGAGTCTCTCTCTACTTGGCTTCCCCGAATTTGATGTCCCAATTGGATGACATCTTATCGACATTTAATCCACACTCCTTTATGAACTGATACAATCCGTCTTTGTAATCCTGATATATCTTCAATCCTCCTTCCTCCTCTTCCAAAATCCCTTGGACATTATCTTAATCAGTAATGACCACCTTACACAACTCTGGGAAGATGATCTCTCTTCTGGGCTCCTGATCCAAATAAACCTTGTTCATTAACTTACAAATAATGGATCTCATATCGTAACCTATATCCCCCATTTTCAGATGATCAATCAACACATCAAAGGGGAGAAACTACTCAACGAATCTCTTCCAAGTATTATTTCTAGTATTGCACATAGAGATATAGAATTCCAACTGTTCAGTCACCAAAGACAGTATCAATTTTGGTTTCAGTTCCTATGAAGGTGTCTTCACTGTCTGCTTTTTTAAGAAATTGTTCAACTGCTTAGATTTACCAATCTCATCCCCATCAGCCTCCTGGAAATGCTGTTTTTTCTTGTCTGTCTTAGTGAAGAATTCCACGAAGTTCTTCTCTTCCCCTTTTACAAATATCTTTATAATCTTCTATTGTCTTTCAAACTTTATTAGCACCTCATCCTTAAACACTCTATCTCTATCGTAAGCATCAATCAAACATCTGTAGATGCCCTCCTAATTTACATTCAGCCCTTTCGCTCTGTGAGTAGAAGCGAACTGCAAAAAGGATATGATGTCTCTCTTCTTTTCTGCTGAGGTGGTTTTCTCTTTCAGCAAATTAGTGTAGAATTACAACAAATCCCATTTCGATCTCAATTAGAAGTGATCCTCATTCAAAATCTTCTTGATGATTTGATCATACAATCGTCGATAGTCCTCGATTGTCAATTGTTACTAGAAGGTATTCGAATGATTAGCCATAACAATCTCCTGTTCCAATTGACGCAACTAATGTGTTTCATCATCCTCATTCACCTATTCGTGTATTTTCAAAAGCAAATCCTCATGATCTCTGATGATTTACACTATGCACTTCAAGCCATCGTCAATGTAAACACTCTACTATGCGAATATGGGAATGTATCTGGAAGCCTACTCTTAATTGATGATATTCTATTGGCAAATGCAATCGAGCAATTGATAAATTAAGGAGCAAATCTTCTTTTTGCTATTGTAATACTCCTTCTTAATTTATGAGTCTCTATTCTTGCTGCTTTCATCAACCACTCGCTTTTTAGTCTTGTCCATCGATTCTGATTTCTCTATGGATCTCAAAGTGTCCAATGTCGATACGTCAGGAAAGGATACGCACAGAATCTTCACCAGTAATTCTATAAATTATTATTCCCTCAACACATTCTGTATGAAGTGGTTGATCTATCCGAACTCCTAATCGATGTACAAATAGGCAATTAACTTGTTGTGGCAAAACAGTTATAATTCGGATAAGCATTTACTCAATCTTTGCATATGAGCCACAAAACCCTTATATGATTTCTGAAACTTCTCATCTTTAATGTCTGCCGATAGAAATGACACATCCATGTATTGCTAGGCTCCTTTTATTGTCTTCAAGCAAGAAAGGAGAAAGTTGGTCATTCTGACTTCGTTAAAATTGGCTTTGGCTATTTTGAACACATATTCCTCCTTCTTTACTTTGTTGAATGCAGGCACACTCTTTTTCTTCTCCTTGGAAATATCCTTATTCTCTTCCTCATTCTATATTGACTCAGTCCTCAACCACACTTAATCCTAACCAACATACGTAGATGCTCTGAAATAACTATCCTTCTGTAAGTACAACTGGGCCTTCTCTCTATTGTAAGTAGTCAATGTTGAGAATATCAGTTCGAAATGGAACAAGGAAGCCTTTTAATAATCGGACACACTTGTTAACAGGAATCTAGACTTGTCCTCTGTCTCTTTCTTCTCCTCTACTACCTTCAAGTACTTCTTTGTCGTCAGATGTCTGAGTCGATAAGAGGAGGATATCATTGGAGTATCCCACTTGACTAGTCCTCCCTGAAACATGGACTCACTCTCAATTGTAAACAAACCATTCGAGTTACCAACAAATTTGGTGTAATTGGCAGATTGAGTGCATTACTCAAAAAAGATGTGCAATTCCGATTTCTGATGTTGTGCCTATTACTTGATTTAATCTCTAATGGCAATGAGGTTGAGCTATCGTAAATAGAATCAATAGAATTACATCCTGTTCTGAATAGTTGATCCATACGGTATCTTAAATGCTCAAGAACCCTTCTCTCTCATCCAAATACTCGGCAAATATATTCACCTTCCAAGGCGTCTTTTTTTCTGTGGAAATATTCACTTCTCTCTTCTCCTTCTGGGCTGATGACTTCGTGTCGACTATTTTGATGATATAATTTAATACAGATCTTGGGTCTCGAAGCATGCAAATAGGGCTCACCTCCAATCTTCTTTGTCTAATCCACTGTGGAAACTATGTGAACTATATCCTCGTGGTATATGTTCCCTGATCCTTCCTATTAGAATGTGTAGCAAGGAGTGATCCTGTAACAGGTCTCATCAGAATGTTCATCTATTAAACTGAGTTTCAGATTGTTGCTCTCTATTTCTGAAACGTGATTCGAATCGTAATACAAGTATTTGTTTGAGTTGATATGTAATAATTGTATCGTTTAACCAAAGACAACTGGAGAACCTTTAAACTTTTCATACTGTTCGTGATTCAAAGTCGTTTCATCCTCCATGGCCTTTATGTTTTTGGGTATCTCCAATTAGGCATCTAAAATATTATCAATGCCCTTTACTTCTCATTTCAATGATTGAAAATTTCTTTATCTTCCCCTTCTCCTCCTTCACCTTCAGAGCCTTCTGATACTCGTTGTTGTAAAAGGTGGGGTAGATCTTGAATAAACACGAGGAAATCGATGAATACTTCAATACATCCTCCTTCTTTTTCAAAAGGATCTTGTTCTTCGTGTACCCATCCGCTGTAACTAGATATCTAATGACATAAACAATAGTTCTACTCTTGTCCATTGTCGTCCTTGAATATCAAATACAGTAAACATCCATAATGGAGGAGTTGCTTGTTTTAACCTTAACCCGCTCTGTCCATTATAATTTTTTATATTATTAATAATCAAGTTCCAATTAAATTATCAATGATTAATATATCTGTCAATACTCAACTTGCTAGGCTCCTTACACCTTCTCCACCAAGTGCTCCAACCTCATCTACAGTCCTTGGATCTCCGAATCCTTATCAAATTACTCTAAAAGATAATTAGCAATCAAAAAGTACTCATAAATCGAATCTTGTCCTCCTCCTCATACCCATACTTCTGATAAATAATGTCGTCAATCAATGAATTCAAGAGGATCGCCATGATTTCCTTGTTGTCACCATCCTCCTAACTATGAAATATCTTCATCACAGAATTGAATTGTTGATTCGATTCGTGATGCTCAATTACATCAATCTTAAATCTAATCAATTCAATTCCCTATTTTTTATTGAGTGCAAATTTAGCAGGCAGGATCTCCTTCAGATTCTAATCAAAGAATGCCAACTGCGAAACAAATTCTGGTTGCTAAGAGTAAAATAAGAAAGACTTATGATAATCCTCCTCACTAATATTCAAAGACTACATGATAATGTGAGTCCCCCTCGTCGATAACTAATAGATCTCTTCATCCATCTCCTTGATTATACTGATGTATTCTTCGTATTTTCTTTCCTGCAAACTCTTTCTCCTAAGCTCTCTGAACTTATTAACAAGTTAAATGTATTCCTGATGGATGATTTCTCTGCTTCCTCTTAAAATTAACTCCACAGTTTCCTCCTCCAAAAGGTTCTCAGCGTCTTGTCTATATTGAACTTGCACTGAATCCCTTATCAATTTTATTCTGCCTTCTTCATCCAGCGTTTTGTATCCAGGCAAGACTGCTTTCCCTAGATCCTAAAGAATAGGCTCAAAGTTATCGTTGCCATCTGCTATAAATTATTAATTAGACTGCTTTATCTCAGACAACTTCTTCACCTAGGTTGGTCTTCTATATTTTTTGACTCTCCCAAACAAATCCTTTCCGGTTGTATTGGCAGGTAACTCTATTTGACCAGAGAAGAATGGTCTCTATTTATCCTTATTAACAATAAAACTGATCGAGGGATCTGTATATATTAATTATTCCTTCTATTTCTATTCCTATTGTAATGGTTTAAACAGCGTTAATTTTGACTTCAAGACTATGGGATCAGCTTATTAACTTTTTTTTGGTTAAACTTGAATTGGCTCTGATTTCTCAACGAATACATCATTCGATACAACATTTTTAGGCTTAGGCATCTTAGCTTACACTAATTTGTCGATTTCCTCTCTTGAATACTGTTTTGGTTAAACATCAGGTATTTTCAAATCAATTTCTGGAATTGAGACCACATTCTAAGTATTGAGGACTTGATCAGCATTCTTAATCTCATATTGTGTCAACTTAGAGATCTTTTTAAGATGATGGATGTCATCTATTTATTGTATTCTCTGCTTGTATGCCTCCTCTATTTGTTTTTAATAATCCTTCAATTTTCTATATTCGTCCTTAGTAAACAACCCTCTACTATTCTATTAATTGTTATAGTCAGTTTGCTCATCACCTTAAGCTCTATCCTTTTTCTTTGGTTATTTCTTTTCAACTGTATCCCATTCATCATCATCTTCTTCAACTGGTTCTTCAACCTTCTATTTCTATTTCTTTTCTTTTCTACTCTAATTCTTACTGGATTCAGTAGACTCAACCTTAGGAGGATCTTATTTATTAGTTTAGACTGATGGCTTACTTGGTTACTATTAAATTACTTGATTCTTCTAAGGTTGTTGATCTACAGTATGTGAGTATATGATTTACTTTATTATTAAACTTGTACTTCCTCCTCCTTTTTTTATGGTCTAATCACCTATTTCTTTTTGTTGCCAACTTCAACCCATTCATCGTCATTATCATCATTATCTTATTGCACTAATAATGGTTATTTAATCTTCTATTATTTATTCTCTTTCTTTGCTTAGGTCTACATTTATTCGAATATTTTACTGATTGTGCTTAAGGAATATTTGTATTTTTGACTTTATTTTATGCTACCTCCTCCTTTGGCTTAGTCTACTTTTCTTAATTTGCTAACTTTTAGCTTCCTTTCTTGACCACTACCTTCTGCACTTCATTCTCCTTCGATTATTATGGCATCTCAGGCTCTTAAGTTGTTTATTATTATGGTGGAGTCTTAACGAGATTCTCGTTCTTATTCTATTGTTTTTTCTTTGATTAATTTTTCTAAATTGATTTAGTTTATTATTGAATCTGGATATTAACTTCTTCTTAAATAAATTTTTGATACTAAATATATAAAATAGCTGCTTACCATCATGAGGAGCAGGGCTTTTGAAGAGTAAGCAAACCAACTAACAATATACATAACGTTGTACCTAAATCCTCCAATGATGCATGCATAACCTACATAGGCTTATGTAGTCTCGTTTTTCTTTCTATTAAATAATAAGCATATTCCAAGCAATCTGTAGGATTCATATATAATACGATTTACATTGCAATTGGTGCATATAGATTTGGATTATATTTCATTTCCTTAATTATTTTATATTATATTGTAAAAAATACAGTTTAAATTAAAAAATACGCATTTTCAATCTTTCTTTTACCTGCCCTTGGCTCATCTATTGTTGTTTCTAGTGATGATGTCTCTGTTTATTTCATTTTTAAGGTAATCCTCCAAATAAAAGATACTGTAACAACAATCGCACAAGATGGCCAAATATATGTTGTATTTTCTTTATCCAGAAGATATCAACAACCAGTTGAAATTAATGCTTCAATCTCAATATCAAAAAGTATTTATGAATTATGGTGTTGCCTGACTTTGAACTGCCTCAAACATCTTAGGATTAGTAAAAGTGACTATAGCAAACAAACTGGATTATTTCAAATTTAACATTTTTATTGATGATCACTCCAATAATAGTAGAAATTACTAAATAATGCATCCATTATTAGAATAATTCCACAAGCATTTTATAATCTGGGGATGTTTATGTTACCAAGACAATTCAACAATTTCATCTAAGACCGATCAAAAATTGAGAAAAACTAAAATCTTCAACAAGAAATGTAACCCATAACTTTATGATTATATATCTCCTAGAGTAGTGATCTATTATGTCAACAAAATAAACTAGATTCAAATTCGAATTATCTACTTGAGTTCGCATATGCTTAGTCGTTATAAATGTGTTCTTGATAGTCATAATGATGTTGGGTCATACTTATAATCAAAAGGATCAATGGAACCTAGCTGTCCAAAAAAACATAAGTTTATGAAAATTGATTATTAAATTAATTATTCAATTTTAATGTCATTTGATCATCTTAATGATACCAATATCACTAATCAATCAGAGAAGGAACACGTTAATGAATTCTATGATTACTAAATTCGAAATATGTATGATAAAGAAAAATACATTAACCCACATGATATTGCTGGTTAACCAGGCTTGGTGACAAGTCAAGCAGTTGAGTTGGAGAAGAAGAAGGTGCAATTCAGGATGGCAAATGAAATCTATTTAAGAAAGCATCCGGAATTATCAGTTATGCTGAGTATTTTCCTGTTTAGAGTTTTGGAGGAGAAACCGGATGATGTGTTGATGTATGCAGGCAAATTCTTTGATTAGTAATACTTTGATATTTATTGTAGGGAACATTTAGAAGAAGTAGTATTGATTTAGAAAAAACATTATTTAGAAAATGGAAATGCAACTGCTTGAATCTATTAAATATTAAAAAATTATTATTTTATATCAAATTACTTAATATCTCGAATATTTTAACTGTTATAATTATTACAATCCTTTTTTATTTGATGTCTCATATTTTTTGGTGCTCATTTTATATTAATAATTATAAATTATGCATCAATAATTACCGCCAGAATAACTAGATAGACTCATATGTTTAGAAGCCAGAATACATAAGAAATCAAAGGAGGAGATCATCTAAGAATAATATCTGCAAACCGAGAAAAACAAATAAAATGATGAGAATGATAATAATCAACCAAATACCGATTCTAATAAAAAGCCAGAGGATTTGAAATGTTCCAATTAGAGTGAGATTTCACCTGACAACATTGTTATTTCTTAGGTTATGAGTCCAGTTCACAAGAAAACCAATTATGTGAGCAAGAATTCCTAGTAGAAAAAAAAGAAAAAAACTAAGGAAACCCAATAAAAAGATGTTAATTTATTAAAAATAATTAGATTACTCAATATTTGCAAGCATAAAAGAAATAATTAAAAGTCACAAAAGGCGAACAGAAACTCATTGAGTACACAATACAAGATTCTCCATTCAAGAACAAGACTACTATACCAAATGACCATGCCATTGAATAGCAACTCAAAGAAAAGCAGAACAAAATTGTCATCTAAGAGATACGAATCAAAGAGCTGGAGACATTGAATTGTGAATTAAAGGAGACAATTTCTGTATTTATTGTAGACTTAAATGAAGACTCTCACAGATCAACATTCTAAAATGCAAGAAGTACTGAAATTATTAGCCATCGATAATGAAAAACTAAAAAAACAATAATTACAAATACAAATTAAAAATAATCGCTTTAGATTGGGAGAGTTCAATCTTTAAAGAGAGAAGATAAACGTTATTGATGTTTGGATTGAAGGCTAAGAGATCAAAGATGCAAGGGAACAAGCCAAAAACCTTGAAAATACTAAGTAGGACTTAGAAAATAAAAAGAAAAATCCAAAGAATAAAGACGAGGCTGAAATAAGGGCAATCAATGTCAAATTGAATTTTATAGCAAAGGAAGAACAATTGATACAAGAAAAGATCGATAGGTTGGAGACTGAGAAGGTCTTACACATCAAGTAGATGAAACGATTGTATGAAGAGGAACATGCCAGATTTACCAAGAATAATGATTATCCATTAATTGGATCAAGATATTAAATATTGTCATTATTAGGTAAAGGCGGATTCAGCGAAGTTTATAAAGTAACTAGTGTTAATTTATTAGGCATTCGATTTATAAGACTTTAAAGAAGTTGCATGTAAAATACATTAATTGAATTCTAATTGGTCTGACCATGCTAAATAGAATTATATTCGACATGCAATTAGAGAGAATGGTGTGCATAAAGAGCTTAATCATTAAAATATCGTTAAACTCTATGATTCTGTTGAAATAGATAAGACTTCATTTTGCACTGTTTTGGAATTGTGTGATGGACCAGACTTATCTTACTATATTAAGAGATATAAATCATTTCCAGAGAAGGAAGCCAAGTTATTGATATTTCAGATCATTTCAGCCATTAAATACCTAAATAATCACAAGAACAAGATAATACATTATGACCTGAAACCATAGAATATCTTGTTTCATTAAAACGATTTGAAAATCTCAGATTTCGGGTTGTGCAAAGTCTTAGAGGATGACAATTCTAAATTATAATTAACATCCCAAGGCGTTGGAACCTATTGGTACTTGCCTCCGGAATGTTTTCATATGGGCGATTAGCCTCCTAGCATTTCAAGCAAAGTTGATATTTGGAGCATTGGAGTCATCTTCTTTGAAATGCTGTTTGGATAAAAACCGTTTGGATAGGGATTGAGTTAGGAGAAGATATTGAAAGAATAGGTAATCACATCAATTAAATGATAGATTATTATAAAATCATAAACAGTCACTTTCCCATAGAAACCTGTAATATCAAATGAGTGCAAAGAGTTTATTCGAGGGTGTTTAGCTTACAATTAGGTTGATCGATTAGATGTACATTAAGCTTTTAATCATCCGTACTTTCTTAAAAAACAGTATTGATTATATTAATTAAATTAATATACATCTTAGTAATAACTTTATTATTTCAAAGAATAAATAAAATTCATAATGAGATTTTTATCAAATTTTATTTAATAATACATATACTTATATGAATTCCCTTTATAGTAGAAATTATTGTTATTATGATTTTGCAATTAATTAATTATCCAGTCGAAGGAACTGTAGAATAGGACTCATCGAAATCTCCAAAAAGAAGAGGGATTTTAATAAAGCATTTTCGTTATCCAATGAAGATCTAAACGAACAACTTGATATATCCTCTTCGATCTCCCAAAATCTAATCTAGTAAAAGTAGTACTAGACAAAATGAAATCACTTGGTTTAGTGATTGTAATTAAATAAGAGAGCATAACTCAACATTCTATTAAACAAATAGTTTCAAACCCTTTTTTAAATTAGGCAGTGAATAAAAAAATAGATTCGCCATTATAAAAAAGGTATTCAAAAAGGAAGATGAGAAGGATTGTTAATTTTTAGAAAGAAAGTTGAGTTTGTTGAAATTTAATTTCAAAGAAAAGGAGAAGGAAAAAGAGAAAGAGAAGGAGAAAGAGGAAAGCCAAAAGATTTCTATTGATTATTCATAAATTAAGATCCCTCAAACAGCACAATCCACAAGAAAGAGATAGTTTTAAAATAGCAATAAACCTCAGATATTTTAGAATAAGATCAACAGAAGATTTAACAGTGACACAGATTTGTAGGATTTAAAGCCTAATCGCAAGCAAATAATTTCATACTCTATTCGACCCAACACTCATAACTATGATCGTGATCATTAAGAATTTGCTCAAAGCATCTTAAATCAATACTTGAAGAAAAGTTTGTAAGATTAATGATAGTGTAAAATTCTTTAACTAAATATTTTTCAATCAGCTTTAGTCTCGTATTTGGTTGCATTCGGGTCAAAATAGTATTTGATGTGAGCATATGGCGAAGTACCATTTGCATTTTCAAGAAATATATGTAAATTGCCTTCAGTATCAAGAAGCACCTCACTTTCAACAATTCCACCTAAACATTATTTATACACATCCAATACCTTTTTCCAAAGGTTCACATTCGATGATTTCCTTCTTCTCCCAATCCACCTTCAATACCTTTTAACTCTCCTTAGCATACATCGTTAGACCTCCTATCAATAAGGCCAAATTCTTTTTGATTCTGACTGCCATAAATCTTCTTAAAGGCAATGGTAATTTCAAATTACATTTCTCCCACCTATTCTCATTTATTAAGTATCGTTCAATTGTGTCCAGTGTCCCTTCCTCTTTGTTGTACCCTCCAAACAGCACTATTTCATTGTCATTGATTCTACAAGGGGCAGCCTAACTCTTTGGTTATTTCAAATCAGCTAATTGAACCCATTTCTCTGAAATAAGATCGTAGTACAACACCGATGATAGTTGAATTTTATGTTGTTCATCATACCCTCCTATGCAATAGATTTTATGATTATAATAAAGACAAGAACAGAAGAATCTATTCATGGGAATTTAGTGTTTCATCAACTCCAACTTATCATTTTGATACACTCTAAAGTTAGTCTCTTGGAATCCTCCTATTAAATAAAATGCTTTTTTATCAGGAACAAAAAGAGTTGTAAACTATCTATCCAATTCCACATCTAATTTGGCTATCTAACGCCATTTTTATTTGGACGTTGAAAATTTACTTATAGTCTTACCACCAAACTCAAACCATAAGCAAGAATCATTCAGTATCAAGGTTGAATCCCTATAAAAAGCAGATTGCGATACAACTGGTTGCTTAATAACTTAAACTGGTTATGATTATTATTATTAAGTAATCTGTTGCTATTTTTAGGATGATGGCTATTCCCTTAATGGTTACTTTGACTTTTGAGATTGTTCAATCATCGGTGATGAACCAGCATTTTTCATATGTTATGTGATCACGTTCTTAAATTACACTTCAGCCTCCTGTGATGTTCTATAAGGAGGTCCTCGTTTCAACATGGTATTGTAATGCTAATTGTACAACAAAATGTATTCATTAATAGCTACATTCTCTTAGATCTTTCCTGATTGGTATTTCTCTTCATGTTCTAAGAACAATTGTTCAATCTCAACGTATGAGGGTCTTTGAGCCTCTTCGAAAATTAGCATCAATTTTATTATCGACACATAGGCAGGACTATACTTTTATTCTAACTAAGCCAAACTCTATAGTATCAGTTGTTCCCCCTCATTTGATTAAGTATTATTGAACCCAGTTACTTCTTGCATTGCACTCATCTAATGAATAACCAATCCAGTTGAAAACACATCTGATTTATAAATGTTATGTTCTACATATCTACTATTTCCATCTATGACATGAGCCTTCCATAAAATAGGTGATAAATATTAAGGTGTGCCTCTAATAGTTGCCATCGTATAAGTATTTTTGGCCTCGTTATCTAAGTCAAAGAAGTAATCCTTGCTTTCTCCAAAATCAATTAATTTCAATTCTCCATTAGGAATCATAAATAAGTTAGCTGGTTTTATGTCTCTATGGCAAATCCCTTTTTATTGCAAATAAGAGCATGTCGATATTATGCTAAACAACATAGTTACTAACTCATTTTCCTTCCAGAACTAATTAGGTTTCTTTCTTTTCCTATATAGATTTTCCAAATTCATGTTATGATCCATGTACCTAAATTAATATATGCATAAATACTCCGTTATGATTCCTAACCGAAATGTATTATAAAGAGTTTCAGCAAAGTAGTATCCATAAAATCGAATCACATTTCCACAGTTCTATACCTTACTAAGTTAAACTGCTTCCTCTTTGTATTCATTCAGTTTCTCCAAATTAGTTGCTTCAATCTCCTTTAAAGCATATACTTTATTTGTTTGGATGTGCTACACTCGATAGATCTTGGTATGCTTCTTACCTGAGCCTAACAATTCCAATTTTTTGAAATCCTGCTTCCTGAACATTGACTGTTTATAATATTGATAATTATAATTATTGTACTAAATAATGTTCAAAACCAATATACAATCTCCTTTATATTTTTACATCTGGAACCCTCCAATTGGAATCAAGATAATAAGAATTTTAAGTATCATTACTCCCTATTTCTTCAGAGTTACTAAATTAATACATTACAGATAATCATTTACATTTAAATCTCTATTCCAGGTAAAAAATTTATATTGATTATATCTTATTGGATTCAAGAATATTTCAAAAAATCCAAATTCTTTAAGTTTCTATCATTTAGTATATACTGACATTTTTCTTATTTTACTATTTAATTAAACAATTAATTATGATATCATACGTAAAATTGGATTTAATTAATTTTATAATCAAAAATGAAATCAAATGGAGGTCAAAAATCTAATAATACTCTAGGATCAAGAAACTCTAGGAAAATAAAGCGAATGAGGCTAAGATCAAATAAATAGCAAGGTTAAAATGATATGAAAAGGTAATTGATTGTTAAATATTGATAGAAAAATGGCTGGTAATAATTCAACTTAATCTGTGAAAATAATTAAGACGAAATCTCTATAGAGAAATAGAAATTAGTAGAAAAACATTAGTATCCAACCTAAAATTGAATAACCTCAAGAATCTCAAACGAAGGATAAATAAAAATAGTCTCAAGATACAAAAGTTAATGAAAAATCAAAAAGAAATAAACAAACTACTAAATAAAAAAGGTAAAGTAGCAAGGATAAGGAGTAAGAAAGGATTGATACATAGATGGAGGACTAAATTAATCAAAAACTAAAATTTTATAATGCTAAATTTACAGTACTTACAGAGATAGGAATTCCAACAATAAATTTACATTATGATAGAATAAAATAGTTTATCAAGTAATATCAAAATGAAATTAAATTGAATGACGAAAGCGTGATATCAAAGCTAATTGGAGCCATAGGTGAAGCATATGTTGAGAGTGATAATGAAGTTACATTAAATGTAGAATCAAAAAAAGTCATGATCTAAAAATAGATTACGGAATATTTAGAAGATTGTGGAATCAAACTTGATTGGACACAGGAGAGATGGGATAAAATAATTCAAAGCACTTTGTTTGAAATTCCATACTTTTATATGCCAAATGTGAATATGAGGAGAGATTTAGAAGGAAAAGAAAAATACTAAATTATATTAGAAACTTTGAATTTGTTCACTTAAATAAATAAATGGAGTAAGATGTAAATGCAATGTCGATTTTGCCAGAACTTTCCATTATAAACCAAAGAGAGTATTGATATCAGAGAGCTAGTGGACGAAAATGAATTACATAATGTCAGATTGATAAGAGAATATTTAAGTCGCATTATGAATGCATTAAATAAGATTTAACAGTTGCAAGTATAAAGATAAACCAGAGATGAATTACATCTAACAGCTAACTAATTATAGGATCTATCAGTAGAATATTATTTGAATAAGATGAAGGTACTATAACTCAAACCAGTAATTTTGTAATATGTCACAAATTAACCAACAGAAAAGCACACATAAAAAGATGAAATTAGTTAAGATCTTATTTTAGATAAATCATCCATAAAATAAAACGATTAGAACGATTAGTCTTAGGATGGATAAGTAAATATGTAGGATCAATTACAACAAAAGAAAACTATTCAAATCAAAGTTCTTAAATCAAAGACTCTATTAGAATATTTTAAACCTGCCAAGTAACTATCTCAAAATGATGATAACTCTTAAAATGGAGTTGAAAGCAAAGAAAAGGATGAGAAGTTAATGAATTAATCATCTGAGAACAAACCATAAACCTAATACTTTGATATTTTGGAGAACTTTTTCTAAAGCAAGCTGGGTAAACAGACGAAGGTTTAGGATTAAAAAAAATGAGATATAAGTATAATTTAAAATATAGACTATTATTTTCATCATATCACTATTTGTAATATAAATGAGGCTAATAAATTCTCATTATGAAGAACAAGCATATTATGATTAGGAGCATCATTTTATGATTGATATCAATGGGACTAGTGTAAAACTATATAAAATTAAGAATATATTGATGAAAGAATTCAATATTTACACAAAACATGAATTTTCACAAATTTTAATTAATATCGAATTCGACTATTCCCATTATCGTTCAGAGACCAAATGAATTTTAAATACAGAAAGTAAGGAAAACTGGTATGAGGAGGAAGTGATATCAGGTTGCTTGTAACAGTGTCTCTTAAATAGTGATGTTAGAATAATTAATATAATTTATAAATAAATTGATGTCTGAATAGGATGATATGTTCGATTTAGAGTGTTAACATAATTGGTATTCCTAAGAATTTGATGTGGAGTATCCAGAATCTGAGAAACAACAATTGGAAAGAATCAAGGACAAGTGCAATATGAACTTATTAAAACGACAGCTAGTTTGTTTGTTTGGTTTTCCAACCATACAAGTAGATAGTACTCAAATATTTGCCTATCTCAATGGCATAATGGAGTAAAACGAAATTGAATAGAAACGAATGATTAGAGTCTTGATAAGCTTCATAGGAGAAGTTACCAGCATGGAAGATCAAGAGACTAGGTTATAAACCATAAGAGGAAGGGTAGAATAATTCCTGACAATAAAAGGGATTAAAATAGAATGGAGTAACAAGGAATGGGAGTAGGAAATCGAATCACTTTTTGAATCCCGATATTGTAATCCCTATTATAGTAAAATACCTTATACTTAGTTTGAGTATGCAAATTTCTTTGCTTTGTTAGAAAGTCCTATGCCTATGTTTTTGAGAAGTCTCCGTCACCCCTGTTTTTGTTAAGTGTTTGATGCAAAATCCACGGAGGATTTTAAATAATTATGTAACATCACTGATTTAAAAAATGTGAGGAGGATAAGAAAATACATCTAATCAATAATAGATAAATTAGAAGAATTTCGAAATCTACTTATTGTAATTGAGTCAAGGGATTACTTTAATGTAACTGAAGTGATTGATAGTTTTAATTAATTATCTGGAGAACTAGACAAAATAATAAATATAGATCTATTGTTAAGCGATAAATATAGTTCAAAGTAAGAGGAGAGAATAAGATATCACAATGATGTCGATAATCAGACAGAGAAGAATTCAATATCTTACTTAGAAACCAAGACTTCAGCTAAGACCTTCACAACTATAAATCAAGGCAGCTTAGATTACAGATCGAAAAAGCAAAAGAAGAAACAAAAGCAAACAGAAAAATGCTATTTCCCATCGACTTTCTTGAATTACATTGATTCAGAATCTAATCTTAGTTAGGAAAACAGTTAAAATCCTGAATCAAAATGCGAGGATCAGCTTTTTCTGTAAGATAAATTTGGTATTGATACTGACATTCACAAATAATTAGCTATCCCGTGTTAATATATTGATGATATAACCAGGAAAATTGAAATTTATGAAAAACAGCAATTAAGTTTATAATTGATAGGATTTCCATGTCCTATATTAGATTAAAATCGTCTAAAATAAATTCTATCTAGTTATAATAGTATCTAAACAAATAAATAAACATTAATTGAGTAGGTGATTTGCAGCATTTGGGAATCATTAACAATTGGACAAATCGAATGTAATGCCATTGATTTGGTGAAAAAACAAGCATTTTTATAATTTTAATCTTTAAATCTATCTGTGGATTAACACGAATTTGAAAATGTTTTGTGTAATCGTTATAAGAAATAAGCCACTTTGCCATATAACAAGAATTTTGAAATTGCTCCATTTTCTTTAGAAAAGTTATCGAAATTAGTAAATCGCAAATTTCCAGATTAATACACAATCAATAACTGCCTTACAAGTATTACTGTATTCTAATCAAAAAGTATTTAACCTTTGGTTAGTTCCTTTAATAGATAAGAAATCAAAAAAATAAGATTTATTAGGACATACATTAATGATATGTATTAAAGTCTAGAGAGTTTAGTATAATTTAGAAATAAATTATTAAAAGCTAGGCAGAATAAATAACTAGACCAATAACTTGTCTAAGAATTCAATAAACTTGAATTGAATCATTTAAATACAATAGTGAATAGAAAAATACCATAGTAATATGATCAAAATCAATATTGCATTATAATTGATGAGAAGGACAATTTTGATGAATAATGTAATTAAAATCACAAAATCAATCCGAATGCAATTGAAATAGAAAATGATATATTTTTAGATGAGGATTCAATTAAACAAGAAGAGAAGAAGGAGTAAAATACTCAAAAAAGTTAGAAGGAGGAGTAAGATATTAATTTAAAATTTGAACCATTAACCGGAGCAGAACAAGCGAATTAAGAAGCAATAGAATAATAGGATATAAAATACTAGAATTTTATATAAGAGGATTTGATTTCTCCTGTTTAAAGAAACTATTTTCATGAATATCAATCACCTAATTTCTTTAATTCTCCTTGTTTTGATTAGGGTTCGCCTTTAGGAAAATAATAAATGTTTTTTGGTTATTGTGAATTTGATTAATAAGAGATTGAATCACCTGATCGATAAATATTATAATTTCAAACCCCTCATAACTCCAATTGATTTTAGTATTTTTTATATAATTAGTAATTGCTTCATAAACATTCAATTATTTGTTATCAATAAATAAATGTACACAAACTAATCATATTTTAAAAATCTCTGAAAAGTTTTCTTGAGTATTAACTAACTAGGAATTCTAATCTTCAAACAGCAACCTCTACTTTTCATTTTCGACTCCATACCTTAATGATCCAATATGTTTATATACTTTCTATCAATCTCAGCCTCATAATACTTCTTAAAACTTTCGTCCTTCATTATGTATTCATTCCTAGCAAAGCACTTCTATCGTAAGATCTAACTCATTGATTAAAAACATACAACGATGGCGAAAAAGCAAAGCGAATCTATAAAAGGCTTTTTTCAGTTCTTAAACTTTAACATTCTCTGGAACTCCCAACATAGAATAAAAGTTTGTCTTCATAAGATAATATTTTATTTCTGCTTCTGTAGACATATTTTAAATATATTTATAAGTAATTCAACGTTATTGAAATGGAATTTTTGATTTCTTGGCAGAATCAGTCCGTTTCAGTAGGAAGTATTTCTAAATAAAGAGACAAAATACATTGGATTGTCGATTTAAACTAGCAACTTGAGTAGAAATCTATTAAGCAATTTATTTTGAAGGTTCATCACCAGGCAGAGTATTTATCTAATTTCGATATCTTAATTAGGCAGTCTTTGCACTGTTGTTATTTTAACCTTTGAGATGAACTTAACTAGCTTTACGAGAATTAGACAATGATCTACTAACTGGAATTGCAGTTTTTAATTATTATGAATTCGTGAGAGTCACTTATTTTGGTTCATCATAAATCTTTGTGCTGACGTGATACTTCTACTTTAGAGTAGTTATAGGAGTGTGTTTCTATTTTAACTTTTCTTAAGTGAGTTTAGACTACTAAGTTAAAATTTAATTCATTAGTATATCTACTCTTTGTTTTATATCCAATTAAGGTTATAGAATTTTATACTTCTTAATAAAAAGTTGTTATTGTTATTTGGGAGAGATCACTAGTTCCTCTTATTATGTTTCAAACTTCTTTTCAGCTTCCTATTGAGTGACAGAATGCTTTTGTGGATAGAGTATTTGCTTTTTGGCTGTCAGAGTTTGTTACAGTTTCGTAATTGTTGCATTTGTCTGTTGTGGCATCTTATGTGGGTCTTATGTTGACTTATGTAAAATAGGGACTTTGACGACGATTACAAGCTTATTCGATAGTGTAGCCCTATTGTTAAAGGCATGAGGCTTCAACAACTTGGTGTGATACTCAACTTCTTCATCTTCAGGCTAAGTGAATGAGTTTAATAAAATACAATTGATTGCTTATCCACACCATAGAGTTTTCGATAGACCTAATAGATCTGAGTGAAGATTGAACTTGAATGAGGAACAAATGTATAAAATATCTCCAAGGCCTTTCCCAACCAGATTTCAATGTTCATTTTATTTTGTTGAAGATTCAGGAATCTTAATTCAGTTGATATACTATAAAAACTTAAGCCAGTTAACATAATCTATAATATATTCTAGAATCAAGTACCAACTCTAAGATTACTTCTTCCGCTATAACCATTTCATAACTATTGATGGGGAATAATTCTTCCAAATCTACATATGTTAATTGCATCAATCCCAAAATTTACATTTATAACAAAGGATGCTGATCATCAATAACACTGAATAATTTATTTTATTAATTATTCGCTTGAGTCTGAAATATCTGTTCAGTTGTAAATAGAGATTGACTCCTATTCTGATGATTTCGCACTAGCAGGTTATTTTAACTACCCCCTTCATTCGACTTATCATCATAAGGTATTACACTCCTTATTGAATTCAAAATCTCCTTAAATACAATTTCCACTATTTATGGATAGCTCAAATTCTAAGGCTATGATTATTATTAAGGCTAACACTGCAGTGATATAGAATTCTTGAAGTTGGGAGAATTGATTTCTGAATTTGCTCTTTATTTTTTATTCACATTGTTAAATAGAGTTATTTGTTAACATAATTTGATTGTAGACTAAAGAATACTCCTTAGTACTTTAACTGCATCTTTTGCTATGTCTAAAGCCTACTTGTTTCTTGTCTAAAAATTTTATTGAATACCTTTTGGTTTCAGAAAATAACAATGTAATTTAAAACATTACTCTTAATCTAAGTAGTTTATTTTGTATGATCTTAGCCATTTGTATAGCATCAAAGGTTCCTTTTTTTAAGGTTTTGCCCTTAATTTTGAGAATCTGTTCACATTCTAAGAGTAAACCTAAGGATTCTTCATAAGCTGCGTATCTCTTAAGCATAATAGCGTAATTAATTTTGGAGAATAGAACAGATGTGTATTAAACTTATATTCTATGTGATAATAAGGAAATACTAATTTAAAGTATAAAATTCTAATAATTTTGCAGCTCTGTCATGGAATTCCAAAGCCTAGAAATCTGAGATGTCATCAGAAAGGGCTATCTTGGTGAAATGATTCATAACGAAATCTGGATTGTCTGGTTTGATAGAGATGATTTCTTATGAATCTTCAGTCTGTTGGATTAGATTGTTTAATATACTTGAATAAAGAAGTTGGAATCATCATTGATCTATTCTCTCCTGAAAATAATTTTCTTTTGCCTTACTATATCAATAGGAGATTTATCTTATATCAACATAGGTTGAGATACATTTTTGTTATGAAATGTGTGAGCTTCTAATTTAATCATTTTATTATTAATTATATATATATTGCATTGTCTAGAAGGTTATCAAAATGCCCTCTTAACCATGATGTTGTAGAAGTCCTCTCTTGTAATTTCTCTGCCATTCGAAGCTGCACGTTCCAACATCTCAGCCAATTCTTCAGCAGTCATGGTCTCACCCAATTCTTTGGATACCTAACTTATCAATTCTCGATTTTATACTCTTTTCAAATTATTCAAGTTGATACTATTGCTGCCATCATCATCGAATAAATCAAATATTTTATTGATTCCATCTTTGCTCTCCCTATTACCCAACTTAGACGTAATTGCATCTAAAAATTAATCAAAGTCAACATCAGTTCTATCTCTAATCTTGCACTAAATACCCCTCATTTTCAAGTTCGGCAATCATATTAAAAATAGTTGGATTCTTTTAATCGAATCCTAAACTCTACATAGCTGCCTTCAATTCACGTGGATCCACTCTCCCAGTACCCTCAGTATCAAAAAGATTGAATGCTTCTCTGATTTCATCAATTTCATCATCAGTCAATCCTGGTCTAGTAACACTAAATTATCATCCATACCTCTCTTGAGGTTTACGTGCATTCCCTTACTTCTAAGGTTATTGCTTTTACGCTACTTGAGCTTAGGGTTTGCCTCTCATATCTTTATTTATTTCAAATATATTTATATAAAATAGTATATAAATCAAAATAATTCTCATTACATTATCATCATATTTTGTGACGAATGCTTTTCTTCCTCCTCAAAAGAGTGATCATGATCATCATCCTAAAATTGATCATACCCAATCTAATCTATAAATAACTCAAATATCAAATAATACCATCCGAAGGTTTCTCAAAGTCAAAAGTTCTTTGATCCTCATCTAGATCGTTAGCACTATTAAATCTCTAATATTGAGGTTCTTCCTCTCCAAAATGCATCTTTACATAAGTCGAAGCCTTTTTTGTTTTTCTTGTATCAACCTCAATGCTCTCCTCATCCTCATCATTCTGTCCTTCCCAAATGGTTTCTGGGATCAAACTTTGGATTGATTTTGCTTTGGTATATTGTTATTGTGTTGCAATCTTCTTGGGTCTCTGCTATTATTGTTGTGGCAAAGGTATTTTTGGTTTATATTGGAAACACTTTCCAGTAGCATTCAAAAAGTCTAGGAGTATGTCGTTACCATTGAATTGACTCGATATTCTTTAGAGAAATACGCCTAGTTGTTCTCTTCGATTTTCAATATCCTATGGAGTTAGGTATTTTGTCATTTAAGGGAAATGGGGTAATTGGATCTATGGATATGTCAAGGCTAAATCTCTGTGGAATGTTAGGAAGTCACTGAAAGATCGAAATACTATTTTGTGTTTGTTCTGATATTTGAAGGTAATCTCATAAATGATGTATTTTCGTTAACTATTAAGATCTTTATTGTCTTGGAAGGATTTCACTTCAATATCGGTTACTTGTGATTGCTTTTCGATGTCTGGCTAACAAAATGTAAATGTGGATTCATTTGTCAATAGCTATTACCTTATCTATGTCTCTTCATCATTACCAAGCAGTTATTTTTTGTATTTGTACTCAGAGACTATAGTTTGGAGCAACTTTTTATCCTATGGCATAAAGAAGACGAAGACTGAAAAGAGCATGAGGACTATTCCTCTGAGGATGAACATTAGCCAACAACTAGTGTCTTCATGCATGATCACAAATCTATCTTTGTTATTTATCTGCCAAGTAAAGAGGATTATTGCAAAACCACAAAAACACAAAAATTGCAACTATATAGATATTCCATAAAATACTATGAGATTTAATTGAGTAACAAATGTTGTTTATCCGTATATATCTGCATCTTCAAATACTTGCAATCCTGCCAACAAGTAATTAATTATCTAACAAAATTCTATAATTATAATCAAAACGTAACTAGTTAACAACACACTACATACTCTGAATGAAATTAAGTGTTGATGACTATTTGCAATATTGACAAAAGTGTAAACATACTCAAGATTGCTATTTTTGTGTAAATTGAACATAAATTCAGAATGAAAATACTTCTCTTTTCCTTAAATTTTAACTTGGCAGCTTAGTAGTCTATCCTTAAATGCATGAGTTCTTACTTTTATTCTACCTCTTCCAGGCCAAACCAACCAAATTCTATAGAAGAGGAGCAACCCCCAAAGCAACTACAAGGATGTTTTCCCAAATATTATCGAAATACTTTACCATTATATATATAATTAAATCAATAAAAAAATGTTATGTATCTCATTAATATTGGTAATCTCGCGAAAGTATTTCAAGACAATTGACGAAAATGATTAATTAACTCTTGTCATTTACTATGAGTTAATTCAATCAAACTATTTTCACCATAAATTTTAAATTATAACATAATTCTAAACATTAAATAAATATTTCAAATTCAAAATATAAAATGTAACACCTCAGCTACCCTCCCGATAAAAAAATTTAGAATTATCAGTTCAGTTTCAGAGCCAAATTGGGCAAAGGTGCTTATGGCACTGTTTATGCAGGAAGAAACACCTTTGATAGTATACTTGCATTTCTAATCCATAGACAAAATTGTTGCACTCAAAGTGATTGACAAAAAGTTACTACTTACCGATTACGCCAATCAATTAATTGCCTCAGAAATTGAAATTATGAAGAAGATTAATGATTCGCATGTTGTTAAACTCCTCGATGTACTACAAAGTGCCAATAATACATACATCATAACTGAGTATTGCAATGGAGGAGACCTAAGGGAATTTATCAAGAATCGAAAGTACTGTATTCATACATTTAGAGTTATTCCAGAAGATGAAGCTCTCAAGATCATGAATGATTTGTTATTAGGAATCAAAGCTCTACTTAAAATTGGAATCATCCATAGAGACATCAAACCAGCCAACATTCTCATTCACGACAACCAATTCAAAATCACTGATTTCGGCTTTGCCAAATAAATTGATGCCAATCTCGATACCATCATGAATTCCTTGGTTGGCACTCCATTGTACATGAGTCCTTAAATCTTAAAACGAACTAAATACTCTTCCAAGTGTGATGTTTGGTCACTAGGACTAATCCTATATGAGATGCTTTATGGCATGACTCCTTGGCATTCTCAAAACCTAGTCGAATTAATGAATAAATTGGATTCAAAAGTAATTTTATTAATTTTAATCAATTAGCCCTTGTCTTTTCCAGTGCACCCATAAGTTTCAGAAAATACAAAGAAACTCATCAAAGGCTGTCTCCAGATCAATGAGGAGAAAAGATGGAGTTGGGAAGATCTATTCAATTCTGTTAACATCAATCTAAAAACAATTGACAATCAATAGGAGTCTCCCACTTCAACAGTGAAAGAGGATACTTAAATTTCAACTCAAAGAGAAAATCAAAATTACAATTAATCGAAATACTCCATACAGATGCTTAGAATTAAATAAAGAACTGAATCATTATGTTAATAAATCAACAAACATAATAGAAGTCTTAGTAATACCGCTTTTCTTACTAATGATGGAGCAAAACGATATGAAAATAAAACACCAATCAATGAAAAATAAAAATAGATTACTAGTTATTTGGATCTTAAAGAAAAACTAAAGCAAACTCAAGGGAAAGTAGAGAGAGAAAGAAGCAATTCTTAAAACTCCAAATTTCCCACTTAAAGATCAGAGCTAAACAATTATTTGGAAAAAATCCATAACGTTCAACAAAAACTTAATAGTAATAATGACTCATGCAGAACTCCAAGTGCTTTGTAATCACATTCTACAAATACTTCGAATAAATAAAACTATGACTTAGATTTAGTGAAAGTCTCAGAATTCTAATTAGATGACAACAAAGGTTCTGATTATTTTACCATGTTTAGAAATCCAAAGACTGAAAGAGTTAAAAGAACTAATAGTTTAAGTGGAAACTTTGGCTATCAACAACAGCACTCTCCATTTTAAGGCAAATCTTCAATTCAATAACTAATAAAGGCTTTGAGTAATTAATTGGAACTTATTCCTAATCATGTGAATTGCAAAGTTGAGATAAATACTATGGTTATTTTACATAAAGATTTAATCAATTATACTCAAAATAAACAAATATATACAAACTAAGATTTAAGGGATCTCAAATAACTCGTAAATAATCTGATTTCCTATTTAAATTCTAATTCAGGAGAACACTCCAGCAAATAATCCTAAGTTTTGTTGTTACTGTTGCTTACTTATCACAAAGTCTTAATATTCAATATCAAAAATAAATCTTTAAACATAGATGTATGTTTAATAGAATCAATAAAAAAGAACATCCAAATTTAGTAGAATTAGATGAATATTGAGTCAAAATTAATAAGAGAGTAAATACATTAATTAATGTGATTTCATACATTTTTATTTTATTTTTTTTTAATTACAGTCCACATAATTCCTCTATTTAATTACATCATGCATCTATGTACTTGGTACATTATATGTAACTGTCTGATTGATTTAGAGTCTAAGGCATGCAAAAGATGTGATGGAGTAAATCCAATCACATAGAAATTGAAAATTATTAATAGATATTTTTATGGATTTACTGCCTAAAAGAGATTAGTTGCAATCTATACTTCATAACACTAGTAGTCAATCATCATGGGATCAGATTAAGCATGCTCTAAATTTACTTCTCATCCTTTTGGTAAACTTTATTTTGAAAAAAATCTATCTTCTCTAATTATACCAAATAAGCTGTACTACTCAATTAATCAAGTAATTTAAGGTGACACAAATGTATGTTCAGTTTCAGTCCATTTGAATATACATTAAAAACAACCATAAATAGGTTTGATCTTTTATAATTTTTAAATTATTATAAATATACAGATACTAGTTAAATTTAAACTTTACAATCTATCAGAATAATAAATTGGAAATACTTTAATCTTCATATAAAACAAGCAACATAGAATATTACTAGTAATATTTCTAAATCTAAATTAGTTTTTTAAATCAGCTTCAAATATCAATAGACCAGTAAAAATTGAAGGCATTAACTATAAATTGAACTTCATTCAAATCTAATATTGTACATAATATTTTTACCAAATAAATGACACAAAAGAAACATAAAATCATATTCTTATTATGCAATTTATATTTCCAAAATGGTTGAATTATTATTTGTTTCAAAATAAGCATAAAGTAGTATTATATCTAAATATTATCAGCATTCCAATATAATATCCTTTAGAAATCATGTTAGCAAGATTATAAATAGCAGAGCAGTAAATTTAGCATATAAGTTATCTCCTTATTTTGAAAAATAGAATTTTCATAAACCACATTTAAGGATACTTTTATTAATAACTCTATTTATAACTAATTCATAAAATATATATTTTAACAATCATGAATTGAATTTTAAAAAAGCTTTTAACAAAAAAAATTAATTATTTCAAAAGTATCTCTTATGTTTACCTTTGCCAAAAATTCTTTGCTCAAATTTTAAATAATTAAATTTTTCTTGTCGATCCAATTTACCAAATATATCTATTTTATCAAAATGTTTCTATACTTTTGCTATTGAAGTTTTTATGTCCTTTTTTTATTCAATTATTGCTGTTTTTTCTTCATTTATTCTATCAATTAATAAACCAATTGTTTTTTTTGACTGTCCCTACCTTACTATTGGAATTTTGGTATCTGATATTAATGTCAATGAAGTTTATCTTTAAACTAAAGGCGAACCATCGACTTCAGATGAATTTTATTTAAACTCTCTAAAGGTAGTTATAGTTGCTCTCTAAAATCTTCTGGAAGATGCCTCTGGAATATTGGGAAGTTTCAGTTTATGTAATTTAGATTTTTTGTCTGCTTTTATTTAATCCTTGTGGTTTTACATGAATTCTTCCAATTTTTCTTTATCTATTTACTGGATTGACTTCTTATCTATACCTTTGGCCCTTACTAGTTTAGTAACTAATATAGTTGATTATAATTTCTTTAATCTTCTCTACTTTGGCATCATTGTTTAAGCAAACTCATATTCTTCATCAGATTTACGCACATCTTGAATGTTGTTATATGCTAACATTTCTTTTAAACATGTTCCATTTAAGATCTTGAATTCTTGGTCTGCATTTTATTCTACATAGTCGTCTTTAACCTCATCTCGCAGTTGATTATCTAAATATTTGACATCAACCGGTGATCTCCTCTCACATCGATATCTAGTTGAGTCACATATTTGAAGATGTCTCTTAACCTTATTCAAAAGCTACATCGTTTATTATTTATGATAATCATATCTATATGAGTCTCCTCTAGGAGTATAATAAGGTTGGATGAATGTTTAATCTTGAAAATGCAATGTTTTCATTAATTAATTATCTGTTATAATGTCATTAGGATTCCGAACTTACATAAATGTATGGCTCAGATCCATACGTTAAGATTCGATAATACTTATGTTGTATCTTAATATGTATTAGATATTTCAGAAATGAATTAATCAATTATTATTTTTTCTCATTATTAATGTATAAGATAACCCAAACTCAATTACTAGAATGGGTCAAAGATGGTAACGCATAAACTTTGGCAGTTTACTTTCGTGAAAATCTAGCTGGCAATTAACAAGGACTTTAACACTTTTTCAAGATGATTGATAACTAGAAACGCAATGTAGTCCATTGGGCTGCCTATTTCGGATAATTGGAATTAGTGGAAAATTGGCTACAATCCTACTCTTAATACATAGATCTTAATAAGACCGATATGCATCATTACACTCCTTTAGAATTAGCGAGCATTAAAGGGTAAATTCAATATTCTAATTACTTGCAGCTTCATGAAAGAACAAGACTCCTTGATTTAATTTAGCCTAATCAAACTGTTAATCGAGAATAAGGCTGTAGTCCGACTTGATAATCCATATTAAAGAGCTACTCCACTTCATTGGGCATATTATTATGGAAACACGGAGTTAATTAAATTCCTCTTGTCAAATTACCCCGATTTACAATACCAATTCGACTAATTTGGCATGTATCCTGTCGATTATTTATTCTTGGAAAACAGACCTTAGGAATATTAGTATTTTTATAAATTTCATGTATTTTAGGAGGAACTACAAAGGCATTTTTATTGCAACAGTTGTGGAATATGCATAAACAGTCTACAATCACCAATTTAAAAATCTCCGAAACCTCAATACTTAAATGACTATGACTCTTAGATCTCAGTCATTAAAGTCGCAAGGCAATGATAGTAGAGATAGATTGCAATTGAAAGAACCTGCTAATGAAATTGACAGTGAATCTGAAGAAAGAACCTAAAATTATTTACATGCAGGTTTGACTACGATGACCTTAATGTCAAAGGTTCGATAAACATGTACTATGTCTCAAAAAAGAGATTCCTTAACTTCTAGACTAAGTTAATAATTTAAGTAAATCAAAGAGAGAATGACAAAGTTACCAAATAAAAATATACCCAATGAAATTCCATTTGATGATTCCTAATAAGAACTTAATGAACCAGAAGCAGAAAAAATTCCTACTGTTAAAATAATGTAACCAACCAATACAATATTTATTGATCCTCATAAAAATTATTTTGATTAATCAAATAAAATACTCAATTCTAAAAGTGATTTGGAAAGTGAAAGAAATCAATAAAAAAATCTGGTTTAATCAGATGAAGAAATTCCTCGTATCTTTAAATCAAATAATATTTATTCACGCTCCGAATTATCTCGATATTAACCATCATAATGCCAATAATCATGTGCACCTTCTTAGTTTGGAAGGCAACTTTCTCAAGAAATGCAAATATCCTAAGAGGATTTTAGATTGTCGATGAAGGATGCTCAATAATTTAGATCGATGAAACCCTCATTAAAGAAACCAGGATAGAAATTATTCAAAAGAAAAAGTACAACTTTTAATAATGAACCTTACTACATCTTTCATTATACAAAGAGTTAAAATAAGAGGTAATTGTTTGAGTGCAGATTATAATTTTGGTCAACAAGAATAGAGTCTATAGAATTTTTTACATACTTTTTAAAAAAGGGATGTAATCCATTTCTAATTTAATATTAAGGATTTAATTGTCTACATATTGCAGCAAACAAAGGGAAATACAATATTCTAAGATTTATATTAGAGAATGAATATAAATACAAAGAGCTAGAAGAACTGAAGGAGAAACAACCTTATATTACCGAAGAGGAATTGACTAAAACTCAGCAGAGCAAAGTTATATTTAATAAAGTATTATTGAGTTATTGATTATTAGAATAATGCCTTCAATATGATGACTGATTTGAATCCTTCGAATGCCTTACATTTAGCAATTGAAATCAACAATTATGAATGCATGAAGATTTTAGTGGAAAATGGGGTTTCAGTTGATGTCTTAAACCATAGATGTTTAAAACCTTTTGAACTTACCTTCGATACTAAGATGGTCAAATTTTACGAGAATTAATATCTAAAAAAAAATGAACAAAGTTTTAATTTCATGGGATATATGTACGTTCTTTAGACAAAGGGATCCTTAGATGTTAATCAAGATATTGTTATGTTACAATTACAGAATATTAGATAATCTCTTTAATAAAATGATATGGACTTTGAATTCATAGTAATCAACACTCCAAATTATAATTGTCTTAGGAATTAATAAGAAAATAAGATGAAACATCATTATTACGTGTTGAAACTAACAGCAAATACTATTTATAAATTAGCGGATAAATATGAGATTGAATGCTATCATTTTACTAAGAAAGTAATATCTTTTTTAATCATAGCATCTAGCCAAATTTAAATATCGAGATTATGATCATTACGAATTTCCTAAACCTTTGCAGATACAATCCCTTATTGTTAATACATTGAATGAAGAATTTGATTTAGACAAATTTATTTTAGAGGGTTTAGTGATATCTCATTTTCCCCTTGAAGACAATTCAAAATAATAAAAAGTTGATTAGTTATGGAAAGAGCTCCAATACAATTGCATCAGAGACACAATCAGATTTGAAACTCACTAGTTTTCATTAAGACCATTAAATTCCATAGCAGCATATTATGGACCTGTGATTGCCTGGTATATCTCTTTTAACGTTTAAATTGTAGGCTGGCTTATAATTCCAGCTCTAGTTGGTTCTGCTATTCAATTGTATCAGCTGTTTGCTGATAAAGTTCAGTAAAATTTAATCAGTATAATTAAGTGCTTCCATTTTACCAGCCTATGCTTTATTTATGTCACTTTGGGCAACATTATTCATGGAGAAATGGAAAAATAGAGAATCTGAGTTTAAATATATTTGGGATATGCATAAATTCAAATAATAGGAGCCTTAAAGGGTTATGTATACTGGTGAATATGTTATCAATCAATGTACAAATAAAATAGGAATCTATGATTATTTTACAACGTTTAAAAGAAGGCTGATAGTTGAATTCCCAGTAATATTGTTAGGGATATCTATTATAGTAGTGAGCTTCTTTGCCTTCAACATTTGGTAATCAAACCAAGATCCAAACAATATCTATATGCCAATAATAATTAATTCTCTTAATGGAGTAGGCATGACTGTCTTTTGCGACCTATATAAACGCTTATGCAAATCAGTGGTTAATTGGGAAAATCATAAATTTGATTTAGCAATGCAATACTCTTATGTTTTAAAAGTGTTTTTATTTGAATTCTTAATCTCCTACATCTCTGTCGTCTATGCTGTATTATTTAAATCAGATCAGACCCAATTAACTTTATCAGTAGCCAGCATAATTATTACAAGAGGATTAATCTCCAATTTAACCAGCAATTGCATGCCTTTTTTATTCTATAAATATCTGAAATGGGGTCTCGAGGGTTAATTTGATAAATTTTAGGATTATTGTAAAGATTTCAAAATTTGTGAATTGTAGTATGTAAATGACAAGTTGCCCCTTCAAGATTAGATTAAATTTATGCAAATAATGGAGGATAGCCATAATAAGTAACCATAAAAGGAATTATATAATGAGTATACTAGTATAGCCATTCAATTTGGATATACAACTATGTTTTCTCCTGCCTTCGCTGCTGCTCCACTTTTCTTTCTGTTAAATCAATACATCAACCTACAATTTTCCATCTACAACTACTAAAATGTGCTAAAACGAGAGGTAAGATATTACATTACTAAAGAGAGCTTAAGCTGCTGATTCAATTGGAATTTGGCTATCCATTTTTGAGATTATGAATTATTGTTCTACCTTCATGAATTGCATAGTGATAGGGATCGTAAATAAATCTGAATTTGAAAAATTGATTGGGGATACCGATCCCTTATTTCAAACTTTAGTACTAGCAGCAATAGAACATATTTTATTACTTATTAAATATATCCTTGGAGCTGCCATTCCTGATTGTCCTTATTGGGTATCCAAAGAATTAAGGAAATATGCATTTTTAGAAGGAAAGAGTGCTAAAATTCAAGAAGACAGTCAAAATACTTTCTGATTTTAATTATTTTGTATTATAAATATAAGACCATGGTCTGAGTAATTTATTTTCATTAGAAACTAGATACTTATATCTTACACTTACAAATCTCTATAATATATTGCAGACTTTTATTTAGAATTACATTATTTTTTCGAAATTGTATCTAGATTTTATGTAAATAACTGAAAAACAAAAATGGTCTTTATGGAGAAAATTTAATTATAAAAACAAAATCTGCAGTACTCAATTTCATACATCTGTAAATCCTTCATCCTTCCATTAATTGTAATGCTTGTCACAATTATCAAGACAACCGCAACATCTTTCTTTGCATGGGTACCAAATAAATGCCAAACATTCTCTTATACAGGTACAAATAGCCAGGCAACAAGAGTAGACAGCCTGAATATAGAAATCAATTATTTACTTTACCAGTCACGACTAAGCATTCAGCATATTTATCGCAACATCCTTTCTCTGGCTCTTTATCTTCTCCTTCCTTTCCCTCTTCTCCTGCTCCTCCTTTGGCTCCGCCTTTATCTGCCATTTATTTTTATTTATATCGTTTTTATCAATTAAACCTAAATATCAATAATCGTATCTATTGAAAATGTAAAAACACTGTTACATTCGCTTTAGGACAGTACCACTTTTATTTGACATCAATAAATATTCTCTTCCTTTACAAAATTGAAAAAATATAAGTGGAGAATTAATTTAATAACAAAATTCACAAAGAATAGGTTTTATTTTATCAATTTCTTATTCTACTATTATCAATAGAGGTATGTAATTTCAAATGTGTATAAATAGATAGCTTATTAATTTAATTTACAATTGGAAGTTATTCAAACATTTATATAATTATTTTAGTAAATATTTCATTAATTATTTAATGATTTTTTGCATTCTTATTTATTTTGCACATGCCGCTATCAATAGGAAATCTTTAAAAGGTAATCCAAATTAATTACAAGCTCATAGAATTATATAACAAGTATTTAGCGATTGATTTTGATGTTGAAAGTGGATCAGCTACAGGATTGTTAAAAGAAAAGAATAATATGTTTTATCAATTAGTTTACTAAAAAGGGTTCAACGAGTAAACAATCACAAAAGACAACATATTCTTGATTTGGCTTTAAGGAGGTCCTGGTTGTTCATCATAAAGTGCATTTTATGAATTGATTGGTCCATTCCATATTGAAAAATCTGATGCTGACTTTACAATTCAAAAAAAGGATAATAGTTGGAATGATTTTGCTTCAATTTTATTCATTGATCAACCCTTTGGAACTGGATTTAGCTAAGGAGATATATAAATTAATTCAACATTACAAGCTTCAGGTTATTTTGTAGAATTTATGGTTGAATTTTTCAAGGTTCATCCCGAATTCTAATAAGCATAGACTTACCTTACTGGATTCAGTTACACAGGTCACTTTGCTCCTCTATTTTCCAATAGTTTACTTAATAGTGACATCAAGTTCAATTATTAAGGAATTATAATTGGAAATGGATTATAAAGTATGTTATATTAAACTTCATCAATATCTTCATACTTATATGTGAATGGGTATATAAGCGATGAATTTAAGAAAATTACAAAGAAAGAAGAATATCTATTATAATCGATGATATTAAAGTAGTAGGATAAATTAGCTGGATCAGCATTTACATCTTACTTTAATAAATTAGAGAATTTTGCAAAAACTGATGTATCAAATATCTTACTAAAACAAGGAGAAATAAGATCAAATGAGTGGATTAATTTTATGAGTAAATATAAAGATTAGTTTGGAATTACAAACACTATTACTTAAGTTTGTAATTAATAAGTAAAATAGCAGATGGAACCTGATTTCTCTTTTGATTTGACCAAAATTATTGAAGACTTACTAAACAAAGGAACAGTCCTTTTCTATAATGGTTAGATGGACGCAAGCATAAATCCAGCCGGAACACAAAATTGGTTATCAACCTTTAAGTCAGATTAAATTTATTAATGGAAATCAGCATAAAAATCTATTTTTAAAAGTAATGGAAGAACAGTCGGCAATTTCAAAAAAACAGAGAAGTTTACTATGGTAACAATATACAATGCAGGCCATGCTGCTGTTTTTGATTAACCATAAGTCCTATATGAAATGATTAATCATCATCTTAATAAAGATGAATATTGGAATTGATTTAGTATATATATTGATAAATATCAGATATTATTTTACAATATAAAAAAACAAATAGGATAGTTTCAAAAATTGAAATTCAAAAGTGTCAATGACTTGTGATATTATAAGCTTTATCTATTACTAATACAAAATTAATCAACGAAATCAATATATTGGGCTTAAGAATTCTCGAAATGCTTGCCAAAATTATAGTAATATTAATTATAAAATATTAATGAAAGCAATTTATAAATTTTCCACAATTAAACCTTTAATAGTTTCTGGCCCGAGTGGAGTTGGCAAAGTACATAATTATTTTATTAAAGGGATCATTAGTCACCAGATTACTATAAAATAGCCAAAGCTTTGTTTACAGTGTGAGTCTGACTACTAGAAAACCAAGACCAAATGAGTAGAATGGCGTCAATTATCATTTTGTAAACAAAGATGTCTTTGAGGAAAATATCAAAAATAATGAGTTTCTAGAGGTTTGTGAAGTTCATGGAAATCTATATGGCACTGCTAAAAATCAAATAAACGATATCATTAAATAAAATAAAATACCTCTTATAGAGATAGATGTTTAAGGAGCTGAAAAAATAAATAGATAATTGAATAACTAATGCGTAAACATATTTATACTACCACCATCTATCAGCATTCTTAGAGAAAGATTAATTGGAAGAAAAACTGAAACATCTGATGTTGTGGAGAAGAGAATCAAGAACGCAGAAACTGAAATTGAAAAAGCTAAATCTTTTTAATTTTATCATTTCATTGTTAATGATAATTTTGAAACATGTTATAAAGAGCTCCTTGAATTTGTAAACAAAAAGTATTAAAACCTCTGATTATTATCAATCAATTATTAATATGAAAATAATTATTGTTTTGTATTTATATTACAAATGTTTAATTATATTTATCTTAAGAACATACTCAAAATACCAAAATAATCTCTTTATTTTAGAAATATGAATTTTTTAAGAGAGATCAATATTTTTCAATTAAAATTAGATACTGTTGTTACAAGATTTTCAAATTAAATCTACATATAATCTAATTTTTAAATAATTCTTGTAAATATTTCGGTTATATTAATCGCTTAATGATATGAATTTTAATATATAGTTATTATTTCATCCAAAATATATCAAATTTGATCACAAAGTAGTTTTAATAATTTATTATTAAATTCTTTTATTAATCTTATCAAATTGATGAAAACTAAAAAAATTATTTCAGAATTTTCTACTCATAAATGTATCGTAAAAGGTACAAAATATTTTATACTTAGCAAACGCTCTAAAACTAGAAGGTAAAGAAGAAGAAGCATTAGTATTGTTAAAATCAATAATAAATTCTAAAAAACATAACATCCTCCTTTACTAAGAAATTGGTAAAATTGATTGATATTGTTAGCACTCATACTACAAAATTAAAATAAAATTTCTGAGATTATTGAACTGTGGGATATTGGAATAAAAAACAATATTTCAAAAATTTCTTTTTACAAGGAAAAAGGTGTTGTTGTCATTATTTATTTTAGCTCTTATTTTAGAAAAAACATAAAAATATTAAGAGGCTTTAAATTGTTTGAATTAAGGAATTGAAAGAAATTATAATAGATGCGAATTTTATTAATAAAAAGGTTCCTATTTTTTGCAATTAAATTAGCAATAATTTTAGAAAAGTAAAGTAAACTAAATGAAATCATAAATAATTGGGATCAAGCAATTCAATACGATGCTAATTAAAAATGTTATTACATAGAAAAATGTATTATCTACTTTTTAATGTATCTAGCAAAACTCTTAGAAAAGTAAGGTGAAGATAATGAAATTATTAATTATTGGGATACTCTTATATTATAAAATTAAAGCGAATTATATTTTTATTTACAAAAAAGTACAATTATACTAATTCTTAGCTTAAATATTAGAAAGATAAGGCAAATTTTAAGAAATCTTAGAATGTTGGGATCAAGGGATTTTATAAAATTTGTCAAATCTTAACTTTTATCTGTATAAAGGTATTAATGTGTCTATTTTTAGCTTCAGCATTAAAAAGATATGGTTATAAATTATAAATTTTAGATTGTTGGTAAAAAGGTATAGAATAAAACCCACATAACAAATTATTCTACTATGAAAAATGTAGAATCCTCTCATATTTTAGCAAAGGCATTAGAAGAACAGTAAAGATATGAAGAGATCATTGCGTGTTGGGATCATGCCATATCAAATAATAGAAATGTCTAATGGGCTGTTTTGGAAAGGAGTTATGAATATTGATATTTTAGTTTTAGCTTTAGTTAATTAAGGAAAAAAATAAGAAATCATAGATTATTGGGGTTCAAATAATAATTATTTAAAGAGCGAATATCATTTTTATGTCAAATTAAGTAAGAAAATGTTTAACTAAAGCAAATGCATTAGCAAAAATATCAAAATTTGAAGAAATCATATTAATTTGGCAATTAGGAATTGAAAGCAATCTTTATAATTAATATAATTAATATTAATTCTGTTTAGAAAAATGTAAAAATAAATCCTTTATGGTCATAGGTCATGCACTAGAAAAATAAAATAGGTTTCAGGAAATTATTGAATGCTGGGATTATTGTATCAAAAAAAATGAGACTAATTTTTATTATTACTATTAAAAAGGTATGGCACTCAATCTAATAATTTAGCAAATGCATTAGAAAAGCAGTGGAGAAATTTAGAAATTCTTGATTGTTGGGATGAAGGAGTTCGAAAAAACTAGTTGAATTTATCATTTTACAAAGCCAAAAGTAAAATATAAAATTACGATTATAAGTGAGAACCTTAGAAAAAATGAATAAATTTTAAGAATCCATTGAATGCATAGATTAAGGAATAGAATAAAGAAGTAATAAATTAATAGATTTAGTTTTACATTTGTAATTAGAAAATTAATAAGCACAAACGAATTTCAGATATACTTAAGGTTCAATCTTATAATTTTACATTGAAAAAGGTAATAATTAAAAATATTATTCAGAAAAAGCATTAGAAAATTAGGGAAGATTTTTGGATATTATTAAAAATTGGGAGGAAGCTATATCAAAAATTAATATCGATCCTCAATTTTATTAAAATTAAAGTTAGTACTTTTTTCAGAAATTAGCTGATTCATTAAAATAATTCCAAATAAATAGAAAAGCATTAATTTATGAGCGATTTCTACAAAATCAAGGATCTCAAAAATAATTACGTGAAAAGATTTGACAAATATAATTAGAAATTTATAATATAATTTATTTAACTTCAATTTAATTTAATTCAACCCTCCTCCGAGCATCTAGGCTCTACCGGTTTCCAGGGGTTCATTTTTCCTTGAACTTCACCTTTTTTCCCCTTCTCATTTCTTGACCTCTCTAGATTTCGATGCATCCCATCTAAGCCTTTCCCCTTTCATCCATCTAAGAAACAGGCCCAGAAGGAACTTCCTCAGAATGCTCCATTTATGATATCATCAAGAATTTATGATAATTTTTAATTTACCTTTACAAATTCTCTACATGTATTTAGAATAACTCATTTTTTTTGAGCTATCATTAACATTTTTTTAATTCAATACTTAGTTGCAATTAAATTATAAATCTCTCAAGAACATGCTGAAGAACTAAATTAGTTTAGTTAAACTATATTTGTCAAATTTAACTCTTAACTCTATTAACTAATATTGTTTTCCTACTTCAGAATGTTATCTATTAAATTGAAATGAGTATAATATTATCAATTTTTTTAAATTGTGATAATTTTAATTTCAGTATGTTATACAATTGCTCAAAATATTTCGTAGTGTATTAAATTTTTAAATGAAAAATCAAATTTTATAATTTCTTGACAGTTGCATAAATCTCTATTTTGAAATTTAATTTAATAAAGCCTAAAAGATTTTTGTAAAATATTTTAAATTAAATAATCGATTATTATCTATTTGAAAATTCTTCTAATTTACACTCATCAAAATTGAGAATTTATAAGTATACAAAATTAATTCAAATAACTTGCTATTCTGGAATGGAAATTATTTTAAAAACGATAAATTTTTTTAATTTGGAATTGCTTATAGTAAATAAGTATCTCATATTCTAAGCGCAATTATGGAACCTTTACTTAAGTTTGAATTAGTATTTTTAAAGCTAATATAATTTTCATAATTAAAACAAGGTTTACATTATCAAGCCATTAAAATCTCATATGTAATTTATATCAGTATAATTCAAAAGAATGGAGGAGAATTTGTTCATAAAACAAGTAATCCTAGCATTAAATCTTGTAAAAAGAAGATTACAAATACAATTGTATGAACACTTTACTCAAAAAATTTGAAATTTTGGAATTCTGTTATTTTTAAAATAATTTCTTTTCTAGCTTACTACTTAATCCAGTTTCTATTAAAAATAGTTATTTAAAAAATTAAAATGTATTAGGATACTTACTTAACAGTTAAAAATGAACTTAACCGAAGAAATTTTTTAATAGTTCCTCGTGCTTTATTGAACACTAATGGTTTCTTAAACATCCGAATCCAGTTTATTTTATAATCTTTACTTCCCATCAATTTTATTATTGAATTCATTCAATTCCTATTCCACTTATGCTTAATAATTAGAAGTATACATAGTTCGAGGGTCCATCTTGAATGCATGCTAATTAGGTTCTAATCATTTTTAAGACGTATATATTTTTGATTTCAGTATTATTTCTCAAAAATGTGATCATAAATTGAAGTAAATCTGCTTTTCAATAAGCGAGCTGAAATTATCGATGTTATTATAATTTACCATTTATGTTAAAATTAGTTTTCATTAAATTTGGCTCTCATCTAAAGTGTTTATTCATCAAATGGATTTAGTTTTCAAACAGAGAAGCTTCTTGAATTCTCTCCATATTTTTTAATTTAATTCAATACTTAATAAATATTGTTATTTATAGTTAATTTAGACATTTAGGCTGATAGATTGAACTGGTATCCTCAATGACTATTCAATTTAGACTCATTTAATAAAAAAATTCAATTAAAATAGATTTATATTCATTTATTAATTAATAGAAATTTTTCAACTAAATTCATTATAAAGAACTATCATAAAAATAACATTTGGTGATTATTGATTCTATCAATATTTTAATGAATATATTTACACATACCAAATTTGAAATAATCTTTTCTTTGGATATTTTGGATTTATTTTGAACATTAATATTTTAATAAAGATTATTTTATTACCATAATATATTTGGAACATAATTTTAAAAAATTTGAATATTTTCTGTTCAAATTCTGTGATATCAATTTTTTTATTCATTAAAAAATTAAATGAATCTTGAATAAGAAGATAAAGTAACCAAATAAATTAAAAGTAAAAATATATACAATTACAGTTAATGAAAATAATAGAATAAGAATCGTTGGAAAATAATACTTTTAAATTTCTTAGGAAAAAATAGAGTATTAATTAGAATATTAAAACAATCGTATTTAATATTTCAAAGATGGTTAAATCTTGTTAAGGTTCTAATTATCAATTTGTATATTAGAGATTGGATAAAAGGAGATTTTTCAGATTACGAGATAATCAAGGATTTTAACTTTCTCAAATATTTGATATGGGATGGTTAGTACGATAACTAAAATAAAAAAATTGGAAAGTGGACTCCTTATTGGAATGGTGACAAATTAGATGCCGGAGGGTACTATGATGAAGGAGGTTTCAAAATAGGACTTTGGAAAGAACCTTATAATATGTTTCGAGAGTAAAACCTTACTTATCTGTTAGTCTTGAATAATACTACTTTTTTGGTGAATACAAAAAAGGAAAGAGAATTGGAAAGTGGGAATATTGTTATTATTCATATAGCTCGAAAAAGAAAGAATAAACTTTTCATTTCAAAGCAGGAGGTTACTATGATAACTATGGAATTAAATAAGGAAAATGGATCGAATTTGTCGATGGTTTTAGTTTCTTTTAAGCTTCTCTAAGCGATAAAAAATAAAAAATTGTGAATATTGGAGAATATAAAAATGGAAGAAAATTTGGAATTTGGGAAATGTAATTTGATGAGAAGCTTTCGTACATCTTAAAAATAATTACTTAGTATTAGTGGAACATATGACATGAATGGATAAAAAAATGGAATATGGTCGGATATCTATGATTTCTCATTTGGGTTGATTTGTTTAATTATTTTAGTGAAAACCGAATCATTTAAACAGGCAACTACAAGGAAAATGTGAGATAAGGTGAATGGTAAATTAAACTTTAGTATGACTACAAAATGTGGGAAGAATTTTTTTAAGAAGAAATGTTTAATTATTAAATTATGTTAATAATTTTAGTTTTGGAGGTGTATATGATGAAGATGGGCTGAAAGTTGGGAAATGGATTGAACTTCATGATAATTTTTTGTAGAATTTGAGCTTAATAATAGGCAATGCCCAGCCATAAATGTAGGAATATATGAAAAAGGAATAAAAGTTGGAAAGTGGGATATAATTGACTAAGAGTAAAATATTATGTATTATCTCATGTAAACTCTAGCGGAGGGGGACAATTTGATAATTTTGGTTAAAAATTAGGGGACTGGATTGAAGTAATTCATTTCGATCCAGTGTATATCTGTTTTTCAGGAACTTACACAGATGGAAAAAGACATGGTGAATGGATTTATTATGGAGAGGAGACAATGTATGAATTTTAACACAATTAATTTAGTGGAGGAGGAAAGTATGATGAAAATGGAATGAAGTACGGCACATGGTTAGAGTTTTAAGAATATTTTAACAGGTATGTTTTTTTCGAGTAATTTATTTATTTAGTAGCGAATTATTATGTAAAGGGACGTATATAAATAATAAGAAAGTAGGAAGCTGGAATAACTAATGTTAGAATTATGATTTACCATAAATTATTGAAAATTTGTAGAATGCTTATTTATTTAAAGGGGTGAATATGATGAAAATGAATTAAAAAATGGATTTTGGGTTGAACCAAGTGTCGATTTTTGGGTGTAATATGATTATCTATATATAATTACCAAAGGTTAAATAAGATCATTTTTGCAGGAGAATATAAAAATGGAATAAAAGTGGGAAATTGGGAAATTTTATAAAATCAGAATTCTAATAATATATTAAGAGGAGGTGGAGATTACAATGAGTAGGGAAGAAAACACGGATTATGGATTGATATAAGACATGATTTCAACATGTAAATGGAATTTATCAATGTCTAGGACTAAAATTAAATTTATTCAAGGAGAATATTCAAATGGGAAGAAAATTGGAGAATTTACAGTAATAGGCTGATAATATAATAGAAAAATAAAATATATCAATAAATTTATTATTTCAATGTTTATCATTTTATTAAACCATAGTAAAGTATATTAATAAGATAGGGCTATTCCCAAATGTGTTATCGAATATTTCAGAGTCACATTAATTTTTTAGTTAAATAAAATTTGAAAAGCTTATAATTAATTTATTTAAGGAGTAAAAATCACTTGCCGATATTGTTAAGATGATCTTCAAATCAAAATGTGTAGTACCAATGTTGCCTATTCTACATAATGCAATCATATATTTTTCATATATTTATTTTTATGGTTTGATTTCAACATAAAGGTTTTCTTAAATTTATTATTATTTATCAACCAATTGAAATTTAGTCAGAGAATACAATTATTTTAAAATGCTTTAAATTAATTCCTCTTCCTTTCTACCAAGCACAATAGCAATATATGGATAAAATAAATCGAAACAATCTTACAAGCTTGCGTTTTTAAATTCTACAGAAAATTTAGTTGAGACTTATTGAAGACTATTAGTTTTAGCAAAATGTAATTATTTTCAAACATTAAAACTTACCATACCTTTCCACGCATAACTAAAGCTAAAGCAGTTAATTGTACTGATTGCCTCTATTGCCTTAATAGAAGAGATGATATTAGTATCAAAGATACTAAATAGAGATTCTACCTATATGATAGCAATTCAAAAATATATCAACACAATTTTATATAATCTAAAAGATTTAAGAATTTATCATGAAGTCATTTATAAAAATGTCCTTCTTAGTAGAATTTTTTTGCCTTCTTTAAGGAATAAAGGTTTCAAAAATAATTTTTGATAGAGTGTAGCAATTTCCATCCCTAAGATACCATACGAAGGTTAAATATGGGGGCAAATTCCTTAAGACTTTCTACACCAAATAACTTTTTTTGTATTTCGCTGACTAGAAAAATTTGTTAATGCAAATTTTTTAATTGGATCTTTGTGGCTGTTGCTAGGCAAATTGTTTTGGATACTAATTATATTGTATTTAGCCAATCTTCCTAGCTTAGACCTCTGTCCAGCCATTGGTGTGTTCCCAATCTTCTAGCCTAGACCTCTGTTTAGCCGATGATTACCCAGTCTTCTAGCCTAAGCATCTGGCCAGCCGTTGAGGTAATGTTGTGATGTGCACGGGGAGTTGATGCATCTTTCCTCACTTAAATTCTGTCGACCAATAAAACTGCACTTAATTAAGACTGAAGAAATTGGATAGAGAAAAGGAGAGGATCAAAAAGAAGAGTGTAAAGTTTTAGAGTGAAGAGAGAATGATATATTTAGGTTGAGATTGAAAAAAAAAAATGGATTGAATAGATTTATTTAACGCGATCGAATGAAGTACGCAATAGATTAGTAGCTTCAATAGTCACATTAATCTATACTTTAACAATATGCTTATTGTTACCTGCAAATTTTAACAATTTTTTTTCTATTAATTTTGACTTTTCAATTGGACTGAGGCCAAGAAGGTGTGGAAAATGGTTAATTTTATAAATTGAATTGAGGACGTGTAAGTTGGTTATTTTAATAAAAAGATTATGACATTTATATTTTTAAATCATCCTTTAAACACTGGAAAATAATATATTCTGGTAAAAATATAGATTTAATCTATAAACGAAATAAAATTGAAATATAATGGTATCGATTACTTTAAATTAGAATTGTGCTTGATATGAGAAAAAAAGTTATATCTAATCAAGGAAAAAATAAATGGGTGAAAGTGACTGAATTTTTGAATTAAAATCCATGAATTATAGAAAAAAGTATTGAAGGGGCTAGAAAATTTAACCTCAAAAAAATTTCAATTTCTCTATTTTTACAACATAAACTTAAATTCAAGAAATTAGACTTAGAATTTTAAGCAAGATTATAAAACTTTCAGAGCAATTATTAAAGATTTAATACTTTTATTTAAAGTTTAAACTACAGGATTGCCTTTTTAAATAAAGTTGAACTTCTAAGAAATTAATTTCTTAAAATTAACTAATATTTTTTGGTATACTTTGAAAAGGTCTTTATACAATTTTCCAATATAACATCTATCAAGATAATTGGAACTCTAACCGCAACTGTATAAAGTAACCCTTATTCTGAATTTTCATATTGATGAGGGGTAAATAGGAATAATTGCTTTTTGAATATTGTTTGATTTTCTTGCTTTCTTTTGGATATAATTGAACTGTCATTTATTTAAATTAAAATTCAATATGTAGATCATTTTAAACATTTATTTCTTAAATTTAAATTTTTTAAATCGAGATTGATGCAAATTTATTTAAATGATATTATAGAATGCATACTTGAATATGATTTCATTTCAAATTCGCTTTTGCATAAATTTTGATCTTACTCAAAGACAAAAGTGGAGTTATTTTTGAAATAATGATCAATAATGCTTTACTTATAATGAGAAATCTTTAAATTTTTTGGATCCCTATAATTTTTCTTTTTGTAAAAAGAGAGAAATGTATCCAATCTAATTCACACTCATAATTTATTCACAAAAAAAAATCATCAAAATATATTGTAGTACAATTTTCATATTAAAAGAGATTTCTTGTATATTCAAGAATATAGAATTAACTGAATATCACACGATCAGAAACTTTTAATATTGATGAACTCATTTACTTTAATAACTACAATTCTTATTGATAGAAATGAGATTTGATATTAAAAAGGGACATTAAATTTTTTGTTTGGAACACTGTATAAAATATACAAAGATCGAACCTTTAGTTTTAAAGAAATATTGCATAATTATCTAATCATTAAAAAACACAGATTTTCCTTAAAAGATAAAGCTCATTTAGATTTAGGATCTAGTTCTAATAAGAATAGTTAAACACTATTTGTAGAATTTAATTTTATTAAACTAAAGTTTAAACTAATCAAGCTGATATTTCAAACGACTCTCTTTTAAGTAAGGTTTAGGTATAACATGATATGAATATCAATTCTACAAAATGTTGTTTACATTTATATTTATATAATTAGAATTTTTTGAAAATTAAATATTTCTTTTTTTATTAAAAAATTTGCAATCAAGTATATTGATTTTTTCCTTTCAGCCTAGACAACCTGTAATTTCAATTTCTGCAAGTATCTCCTTTTCTGTTTTAACATCCTGGATTTATAGAGAGTAATTAGTTTTCCTTAATACTTTTTACAATACCCTTACACGAAGTCAAAAATTAGATTTGCGCTAATTTCAGAAATCAAAATATAGATATTTGATAAATTATTTGTAACTTGGAATTTGATACAATCACATTCTATTATAGAAACATGGTTGCGGTTTTGTGCAAATCAGAATGTTGTAATTCATTTTTTATAATAATCAATATTGTTGTTATTGTAATCCAAATTAGTTTTCTAAAATGATGCTTCCTCTTTCTTCAAATATAGTCATCAAGTCTATGCCAAATCGATTAATAAATTCTCCTTTTAAAATTACAGCCCCTTATGATTAAAATATGAGCTATTGTGATATTAAAAGAATAGGAAAATTAGAGCTAACTAAATAATAGTGAAATATAAATACCACCATTAGGAGAGAAACAGATTGAATTAACATCATTTTAATTAGCATCTTTTTAGGTTTTATATTATCCTGTTTCCACATCCCATAAACGGATAGAGTTATCATAACTACCAGATGCTAATGTCGTACTATCAGGTGAGAAACAGACAGATAGAATTCCATTTGAATGACCATCTAATTTGGCTTTTTATTATCCTGTTTCTACATCCCATAAACGGATAGAATGATCTGAACTACCAGATGCTAATGTGGTACCATCAGGAGAGAAACAGACTGATAAAATTCCATTCGAATGACCATCTAATCTGTCTTTTTATTACCCTGTTTCCACATCCCACAAATGGATGGAGTTATCTGCACTACCAGATGCTAATGTAGTACCATTAGGGGAGAAACAAACTGACACGACATAACTTGAATGACCATCAAATTAAGCTTTTTATTATCCTGTCTTAACATCCCATAAACGGATAGACTTATCCCAACTACCAGATGATAATGTCTTACCATCAGGAGAGAAGCATATTGAGTTAACAAAATTTGGATGACCATCTAATTTGGCTTTTTATTATCCTGTCTTAACATCCCATAAACGGATGGACTTATCAAAACTACCAGATGCTAATGTAGTACCATCAGGAGAGAAACAGACTGACATGACATAATGTGAATGACCAACTAATTGGGCTTTTTATTATCCTGTTTCCACATCCCATAAACGGATAGAGTTATCATAACTACCAGATGCTAATGTAGTACCATCAGGAGAGAAACAGATTGAGTTAACACAATTTGAATGACCATCTAATTTGGCTTTTTATTATCCTGTCTTAACATCCCATAAACGGATGGACTAATCACAACTACCAGATGCTAATGTAGTACCATCAGGAGAGAAACAGACATCATAAACTGCGCTTGGATGACCTTCTAATTTGGATTTATATTATCCTCTATCCTCATCCCATAAACGGATAGAACTATCATAACTACCAGATGCTAATATAGTGCCATCAGGAGAGAAACAGATTGAATTAACACAATTTGAATGACCATCCAATTTAGCTTTTTATTATCCTGTCTTAACATCCCATAAACGGATGGACTTATCAAAACTACCAGATGCTAATGTATTACCATCATAAGAGAAACAGACTGACATGACATAATGTGAATGACCAACTAATTTGTCTTTTTATTATCCTGTTTCTACATCCCATAAATGAATAGAATTATCTGAACTACCAGATGCTAATGTAGTACCATCGTGAGAGAAACAGACTGTGTAAACATAACTTAAATGACCATCTAATTTTGCTTTTTATTGTCCTTTCATAACATCCCATAAACGGATCGACTTATCATAACTACCAGATGCTAATATAATACCATTAGGAGAGAAGCAGACTGACATGACTTAATGTGAATGACCATCTAGTTTGGCTTTTTATTATCTTGTCTTAACATCCCATAAAAGGATGGAGTTATCATAACTACCAGATGCTAATGTAGAATCATCAGGAGAGAAGCATGCTGACATAACTTAGATGTTATGACCTTCTAATTTAGATATTTATTTCCCTGTTTTGAGATTCCATAAATATACCTAATTGTTGCCACTATAACCCAATATAGTACCATTTGGTGAAAAGCACACTGTTTATACATCCTTCTTTCCTTATATTTTAGAATGTATTTTTCCTGTTCTAACATCCCAAAAACGAACTGAATTATCATCACTACAAGAAGCTAATGACTTTCCAATTGGAGAAAAGCAAACTT